>NC_037598.1:26163655-26351793 GCF_003073045.1 Pomacea canaliculata
GACAATTAAGATTGCATGTTTTGCAGTCATTATTTAGTATTAACATGAGATATTTGAGTGTGTGAGATTCATTTATTTAGGATGCGAATTTTCAAATTGCAAAATCGTTTAGATTCTTTAGTTTTAATTCATGGACTTTCATTTACATTAAGTCTAACTTCATCAGAACTTTTGGCATTTTACCCCCGACTTTAAGTTTAATATTTTTGTCAGACTTCTTGTTGAACTCTTGTGACATGTAATGCTTTAACATTCTTCTAAGAAAAAGACTAGATTTGGAAAGGGCTGAGAAAATATCAGCAAAGTGTGGTTGACAGGTGGAGCGGGCAGCATGTGAAGTTGTCCTGCTACAAGAAGTGCGAATGCATGACGATGAGAGGTGGTCACAGGCACGGTATTTACAAGGCTTGCTACCCAAGTTCCGCTGGCTTGCCACATATTCATCAGGCCTTTCATCCAAACCTACTAATTGCTATTGGGAAGGCTGGGAAAAAGAGGGTGAGAACTTTGTACTACAAACAAATAGGTTGGGAAGATGGGAAGTTTTGTATTTCTTTAATAAAGGGCTCTTTCAGTGACAAAGTTGCTTAATAAAGGGTATTTCAGTGTAAAAAAGCAAATAGTGTTTAAATCTTTGGAGATCAGCTCATGTGCTTACAAAGCAACTTTAAAGGAAGAAAGAAAAGAGTAATACAGCTGTTGCCACATATACTGACAACAGAGAACACGTATTATAGATTGCTTTTACTGCTATAAATCTGTATAAATCGGGTAGCTGCTGCTATTGTTTCCAGGAATATATGTCTCTTATCTTATGCAGTGCTGTCAATATGCCTGTCACCCAATAATATTATTCAGAATTTGGTCATAGTTATCATTATTGCAGTGTGTTACCTTGTAGAATTTTTCCTCAAATATATGATGGTGATTTGTTGTCATATTTTTCCTCCTTCACTGTGAAAACAGGGCTTGCAGTGCTTAGTCAGTGGCCGTTAGGTATACCTCTTGTACAGCCTTTGTCAAGAATTAGTGGGATGGACACCAACAGTCGTATTGCTCTCCATGTTCCTGTTCAGTTACACCCAGAATTGATTGTTCATGTTGTTGCTGTGCACTTTTCCTATGATCGTCAGCAGCAGTGTCAAAATGCTGCAGAGATTCTCCAGTTCATTGTTGGTATGTAGCTTATGGACTTACTTTATTCAAGGCATGTGGCATGCCATCACTTAGTTCATAGCTTGTAACATGGATTCAGTTTATCTGCATGACCATATTTATTTCTAGTATGCAGCATATGAAATATGTGCCAGACTTCTGCAAAGTTTTACTTTTTTTAATATCATACTTATTTTCCTTATTCCTTTTATTTGTGCATGGATACGTCTGAAAGATATTTGTATGTGTGTGTGATAAAGATTCTTTGGTATTTCCGTGTGTTTAAAGTTAATTTGAAGAATTCTTTTAAATCACAACATTAGCCCCTCTCACCCAAACCTTCACACATTAGAAATTCCTACACAATACATTCTCAATGTATTTTTGTGAATAATGGGAACAAAAAAAAAACAATGGAAAGTTAAAGCCAGTTGTAACTTTATTTTGTAGTTATGTTGATGGCAGTTTATTTGTTTTCTTGTTCTTGTATTTTCCTGTTAGCTCATCACTTCAGTTATGTGGTTGTTGCTGGAGACTTCAATGAGTATAACGATTTCCCAGACCCAGTGAAGCTGTTCTCAAATCCCATGGGAACCAACTCAAGGCCAGCACAGACAAGCAAGTGTAGAGGCTTTATAAGAACTGCACAGCAACATGAGAGCCTGGTGTTTCTTGACACATGGACATCCTCACACGGACCAGACTCACCAGGCTTTACATTCAGCAACATGGTAAGCATGCAACAGCTGTCTGGCTGAAGCACAAATAGAACCTTGTCAAGAAGTGTCCATGCAGAATTATGCTAGCATTCCTGAACCCAGATCTGTACTCAAACATGTCAACATTTGCCTAAAATGTGGTGAAAGATTTGCTCATTTTACATGAATATTTCTTACAAGAGGTGTGTAAATAACAAGTCATAAACTGAAGTCTATTACTGACTAATTTGTTGTAGTCAAGACTCAATTCTTTTGTTTTCCAGCCTTCCCCCGGCTTAGTCAGCAGACCTGATCACATCCTTGTGTCTAAAAACATCAGGGTCTTACAGATGGCATTGCACGGCAATGGGTCCGAATATGGTCAGGCACGCAGAGCAGCAGTCCACTTGCATCGTGCGAGGCTGCTGATAAAGGTCATGACAGCATCTTTCTTTGGGTACACTGGCTACTCATGTTTGCATGACTGTGGCCCACACGGGTCATGTCGATGTGGCGTCTGTGTGAAGGGAGGCAACTCCAATACATGTTTGTTGCCAGACTGTGAAGAGTGCTCACCTTTGAAGTTTGTGTACTTCGTGTTCCTTATGGTGCTTGCGGCAGTACACTTTATGCTTGGCCTGTTAGGAGCACTGAGCATCCTGCTGGTGTCAGCTCGCTATCAGCATAATAAGTGGTGTCTGGCATGGGGCTGTTCCTGCTGCCTGTGCAACCCAGATCTTATAAGAAGTTCTGCAGTCAGACCGAGGTTCATTCTACATTGGATGGGTATTCGCAGGATACCCCCAGTCTACCTACTTTTTCTGAGCATTGTGGGTCTGACGAGTTGTTATATCTTAGGAATGATTATTTTTGAGAATAGCCTTAAGACAGTTAATGCCATCTTGAATGAAGAGTTTTATCCATCTGATCACTTAATGCTACAAGCCAGTTTGTTGGTATGATAACACTGCAGGCCTGACTAAAGGATAACACCAGGGACCTGATATTTGGAGCAGGCCAGTTGCTGGCATTCTGATACCATGGGAGCTGCCCTTTGTATTTTTTTTTTAAAATGCTATTCCTGTGCTGAAGGAAGCAGAAGTGTTTGAGTTTTTATTTTAAACAATTTTAGTTTAACAAGTACTAGAACTATATTGTACCTCATGTTTGGGACCTTTCTATAAAACTGTTTTAACTAAATGTTTAAGTCCTAACTGTGTTTATAATTCAAATGTGTTGTTCCCTAGAGTACACCAAGTCATGGAACACAGGAATGTGCAAGTTAGGGTGAAATTTGTTGTTGATTGCTGCATGGGCAGTTGTATCCTATTTTGATTGATCCACATCAGGCTCAGCTCTCATAGATGTTAATGTCATTTGCCAGTTCAATCTATTGAAAAGGCAAGATCTGGGGCCGTAGTCTCATCGGGCCTCTAAGCCACTTAGAGGCCATCAAAGGTCCGACCACCCTCTAAGTGGTTTAGAGGCCGAGACATGTCGCGTCTTTTGGCTGCGCTGGCGGCTGATTCGCCCTGTAAGTGTAGAGACGGCCGCTGGCGCCTTAACTCGCGAAGGCTCGTTAAACATGGCGCCGTGGTTTTTGCTGTATGACACGGACCGAAATCTTCACAGAAACAGGATATTTCGGGATCAAAGTAATCCCATCGATTCATGGGATGACATAACGATATACAAACGTTTAAAATTTCGAAGAGTTGACATCCTGGAGATCGTCGACGACATTCAGGAGGCTTTAACATTTTCGAATCGAGGGCGCAGTGTCACACCGACATTGCAAGTATGTCTTGCCCTTCCTTTCTATACGACAGGTACCTTTCAAAATGTGTGTGCTGACCAACGTGCTGTACTATTTTTTTTTTGCTTTGTTGGCCTGGAAAGGGCCTGGGAAAATTAGGTGGAAGGGGGAGGTGTGAAAGACCCCAGTTAATGGGGCTGTCAGTGTGGACAGTCTGAGGCGTGCCGCACAATGCTGGAGTCTTTTTTTTAAGCAATTGGTGTTGATAGGTTGTTTTGTTCAAGAACAAAGGAAAGAAAGCTGTGTTGATTTGAATGTTGTTGTGTGACTGAGTGTTTTTACTTGATGGGAGCGGGGAGAAGAAGATTCTCTTCAGTGAGTCGGAGCGGACGTCGCTTTTTTTTTTTGTACCAAGTCTTGAACCAACTTACAAGACTGCGATGTTCTACACCACAAGAGGCGGCAATTTTGCAATTCGCTGCCATATTGCGCTCTTCTTTCTATTAGTTATTTCATTTGTCAACGAACTTATTAAGCACACCTTTTCCAACCTTACCTCACACAAAAAAAAACCAAACCCAACAACAACAACAAAAGCACAGTCAATATATATAAAAAGAGAAGATAACCAACACTACTTCAGTCTTCTTACAAGATCCAGATTTCCTCGTTTTTCATGCAGTTCGCCTTTCTCGGCTTCTTATATGGCGGTATATTGTCTGCTTCATGTTTTTCTTCCATTGTTCTCGCTAAACGTTGGTTCGCGCATGCGCACACGTGGAGTTCCCTAGGTATTCCCTCAAGGTCAGGGTGTCGACGGCCCGATTGCTGAAGTGCGGTTACACGGGCGACATTTCTCGCACGCATGGCGCTCGCCTGGCGGCCGGCCAGCTCTCGGGCCGTTGGAGTTTAGCGATCAGGAAAATGTCGACGCGATGAGACTATGGCCCCTGTGCTGTTCCTAAAATGGATGTCTTTTTATGTGGTTGGTATTGATCAGCTTGGTTCTCAAAAACCAATGCAAACATGATTTAATGCTAAGTAAAATTTGGGAAGTGAATTTGAAAGATTCTAGAATAAACATAAAGCATTTTATTCCTTTGAAGTCCTACATATTGCATTATTTTTATATGCTGTCATTCTTACCAACAAGAAAATTATAATATACTCACTTTTGTGCCACTTTGTTGGAAGTTTATGAATGATCTGCTTTAAAATAGATTTTTCATTTCAAGAGGATTATTTTTTAAAAAATAATCTGAGCCTTATAAAGATGAAGCAAATTTTCGAAAATTAATTAAGATGGAGCTTTTCAGGAAGTGACTTGAAATGGTTTATTCCTGATATAATTATAGTACCCTCTAAATGACTGTGTCAAGATGTGCTTTATGCAGATTTTGTAGTTTGCAGTCATGGGTAGGTAACACCTTAAGGTGGGTCACACAGAACATAAAAACCCAGCAGTTTATGACCTTCCCATAGACAAAACAAGTATTCCTGTAAGATCTGATTGGGATTGGTATGGATGGGGATAATTATCAACTCCTACAACCTCTCCGCGTCTCCAAAACCAAGTTTCCATCACACACACACACTAACACACCCTGCTCTTTTTTTAAATATTTTTTTTAATATGTTCAACATTCACTGATCAACTGGTTGTCATGGGTAACATGCTTCCATGCTTTGTTGGTTAAAACTGGTGGTCTTGGCAGGGAAGAGAACTTACAAGTGTCCATTATACAGTGTTCCCTCGCTACTTCGCGGTTCATCTATCGCGGATTCACTACTTCGCGGTTTTTTTTGAGTGAAGTATCGATCGATATTTTCGTGCTGGGAATTATCATTTTACAAAATACCATAGATATTTCAACAGGAAAAAGACGAAAAATGTAGCTATATTTGTATTTCTATTAAAATACCATGGTTATTTTGTAGATAGAAAGAAAGAATTGTGTATGAGAAATCCATTGCTATGCGTAAGCGACGAGCCACGATTGTTATCTCCCATCTCGCAGCCAGTTCGCATCAGTTTTTTTGGGTTTCTTTGAGTAAAATTATAATTTTTTACACTAATTTGTTACTGTACTGTATTAATACCATGGTTAATATATTACTTTACACTCACATGATATTGTTTTACATGTATATATTATTATTGCATGTATGTCCCTACTTCGCGGAAATTCGTTTATCGCGGCTGATCATAGCACCTATCCCCCGCGATAAACGAGGGAACACTGTATAAGGTAACAAAAAATGTGCAAAATTTAGTTTTTAAAAGACTGAGCTGAATGAAGCTGAACTGAGTGTGATAACTCTCATGCACTGCACACACCATTAGCTCAACTAAGATATCAAGCAATATTTGGTTTTTATAGGCTGACCTAAAAAGTGAGTGCTGCTGCTAACTTTCATGTATTACACACTAATTAGCCACCAAAATGCCCCCCCCCCCCTTTTTGGCACAAAATCCATGACATATAAACATTGTAAAGATCCAAGTGAATGTAGGGGCTTTGCAGGCAAAGATACATGCCTTTATACTGCTGTCAAAAGAATCTGCCAACAACATTCAGAAGACCACACACAAAAAGCAACAATTTATGTTAAACATTCCGTAGAAATATTTTTTACTAGAATGAGTATCTTTTACCCAAAACAATGCTGTTCTCATGTTAAATGCAATGCATACAAAATCTGCAGCAAGATTTCAGTGATATTACACAACTCAGCTCTCGCCCCCCTTCCAATGTTCAACCATACAACTGCTCAATCAGATGCTAAAATATATACAAGTGCAGTTTCGCTTTGAAGGCAGCTATTCTAACCTTGTGTATAAAGTTTTTTTTCCCACCCAGTAAAATAGACTATAACAGGCTTAGAAACTAAAATGTTCTCTTGAGAAGGGAAGATGGGAAAGTGAGACATCAGCAACTTACAAGCTCACCTGCATGGAGAAACATCAAGGAAAGCACCAAGACAGGTTTTACCCAAGTTAGTGTTATTTTGTATAAGCCAAATATATTTCTGGCTGTTGAAATGCTTTCATTAATAAGCAGCGACTCCTATATCCTGAATTTATCTCAAAGCATGTCTTTGGTGCATATGCACATGGTTTAAACAGTTCAGATCCACAAAGATTTTACTCTTCAGCATCATGTTCTTAGCTCTTGACCTCGCTGCCCTTGTGCATTTTGATGCAGCAATCTTTTTCTCGGTAAAAATGCAGTCTCTCTTCTTATACGTATGTTATGGAATATCCACATTTAAAAATAGGTGAAGGGAAATCTAAAAGACTTGAAATATATTCATACATCATCGAGAATAAACTAATCTAAAATATAACCAAGTGTTTTTAAAGGTTATTTAGCAAAATCATTAGGAGTGATTTATGCTTTGTGCAACCATCTACTTTTAATGGGAAGCTGGTAGCATTAAGTATGCCATACTGGGAAAGATCAATGTTAGCAACATTGAGAAGAAAATAAAGATAAAGTACCCCTCAAAACCTAAGCTGAGAAATGGCAGGATTAGAACTGCAGCTGTGATCTAACACTTCATAGCTGACATTATACAAAGATGCCATTCAGAATCAAACTGCTAACTTCTAGATGGCAAGTAATGCTCAACAATGAAGAAGCTGCAGAAAAGTATGCTGCCAAAGATATTTTTTTTAAAATCTTGTCCAGATGGCATTTAAAATACATTCTACATCAGATCATGAAAGTTTTTTAGTTGTTTACACAGTCACTTAAGGTCAAACAAAATATAACATGTACAGTAGTATGATTATGCCAAGCATAATAATCACATGTATCAGAAATGGTGCACAAACTGTATTATGGCTGCCACTGGAAGACAACCCAAGTATAATCTGTCTCGCACATACACGCACACTGGTGCTTGCCCCCTCCCCCTGCTAGTTTCTGTTTTTAAGGCCTCTTGTCTGCAGCTCAAAAATATAATAGTACATAAATGTAACAAAGATGATGCAACTTTTGTTGCAGCTCAATAAAAAAAACATTCAGCAAAGCAATGACCACGTCTTTTGGTCAATGATCAAATTTAGCATAAAACAATGCCCTACCAATGGTAAAATTTTGGGGTCAAAAAGACAGCTGTGTCTTGTAAACTTGAACCGGTATGATATGAAATGCAATACACTAATGATACTACTCCTGTTGAAAAACTTTGGCAGTGACATAAACGTACATTTTAGTACACAACTTTAGAGCACACAGAGTAAAATGCAATTTTTATAATTACCTGCAGCTAAATTAACAAGTACTTAGGAGTAATTAAAGATGTTTCATACCCTATGTCAGTAATGTATTTGAACACAAATGGAAGCACAAAGCACTTCACTCACATGGAAAACAGTGACAAATCTCCCTGATAAGTACTTCGTTTTGACCTAAGTACTGCCAGACTAGACCTATATTATCTCTCCACAACCATAGTAACCAGGAATGCCATCATAAAACTATGATGAGGCTAAAGGTTAACGGTCAGTAGAGACTCAGTGGGAGAAACAGGTTCATGAAGATGCCAATCACAATGTCTGAGCAGGAAAGTACAATAAGCACACAAAGCATCTGTACCTGCAAAAGACTTTCTCTTGATTTTAAACATTAATCTTGTTACAACTAGTAGTTCTGCCCAAAATACAGCATCGGTGATATCTGATTCAAAAATAAATACAGCTGGTCACGCTTGTAGCTTCATTTACAGAAAAGTTCTCAGAACATTCTTTCCCCAAAAGTGCAAGATGAGAAAGAAATCCTATCTGCCCTTAGTGTGACTTAATCAGACAATTTTCAAGAAAGAGCCCGCCTGTAAAACAATAGATAAGCATTCTGCCGAACCTCTGATGTTGTTAGTTCATACTCTATGTTAACTTTGGTGACTGCTTCATCATCAAAACGATACCACTGGTCATCTGCACACAGACAATAGCTGATGTAGTGTCCATGATTGGTGCACTCAGCACCTAAGTGAAGGCACAGACCATAAAGATCATAAGTCTGCATGCCACTACCCCCTGCTGGTGCCGTCAAGTCTTCCCGTTGAGTTACATTGTCATATACCAAGGCATGGAGATCAAGCCCTTTCAGTCGCACACTCACTGGGGCACGTAACTTTGTAGGACGACCCAGATGTGTATTAAAAAGAAAGCGTTTTAGTTGAATGATGAGACATTCTGGCAGCTGCCTAAGAAGGCAGCGACGCTGAACATCCCCCGTGTAAGGCAAGGTTTTACCACTGTTGGATTCCCTGATAGGTGTGGATGTTTTGAACACACTGTCGCTGAAGCCACTGTCGTTGATAAACTCATGTTGTCCTAAGATGGGAGACACTGCAGAAGAGACATGGCTGAATGGAGACTGAAGTGCTGAATCTGCTTCTGAGAAGCGAACATTACCCCGCAATTTTGAGGTCACTTGTGGGGTAGCTGCCAAGCTTCCTGCTGCTCCAGCTCCACGCAGCTGCTGTGGAGCTTGATGGGCATCCCACGCAGCCCCCGCACCCACCAGATGTTCAATGTGGCAAAATGATGTGAAGCAATCTTCAAGAAGTACAAGACCAGAAACATGGCGTGGGGATGCCAGTGGCACAGGTAACATGTTGAAAGACTGAAGGGAAACCGAGATGCGATTGTTGCTAAGGCAGAGAGATGCTTCCACCAGCTGCCCGGTGAAAAGGGCATCTACAATGGATTCATTCAACTGTTTGTGCAAAAGCCATTCTAAGTCCGACAATCTCTGGATGGCTTCTGCATATGAGTCATTCTCCAATCCATTAGCAAGCTCAATCTGAAACACCAAGAGGAAATGTTAAGCAGAACACCTACAGCATTAAGAGTACGTCAGGTAAAAAAAAAAACAAAACAAAAAACCCCCAAACTCAACAGAATCGTTACTTAAATTGCAAGAAACGTCATCATTCAGTGCAAAAAATAAAGGCTCTTATAAAGTCCTGGTTATCACCTGTTCTGTTTTACAACTTAAGGAATCTGTACACAAAACTGCAGCTTGGCAATTAAAGGCGGTCCTCGACTTATGACGTTTTGTTCCTACGTCACATCGTAAACCAATTTTCGCTGTAAGTCGGAACATACGTACATACTGTACGTAAATAACATACTGTAAGCACTTATCCTATCTTAACACCTATCTAAACACAGTAATTATAAAAAAACACATAAAAAATATGTTTAATAATAACACGAACACAAAGTTCGCGTTACGATGTTTACGATGCAAAACCACTTAAGCCGAAACAAGGCTTTATACAGTAAATGGGAGATGTGTTGCAACCACAAAACATCGTAACTTGGGACTGACGTAACCTGAGGACCGCCTGTAATGCACTAATTATTATATGTATAGTGTGATACATATATAAATGTAATACTTTATTTTGAATTCTGATTAATACTTATAATTTTCTATCATAATATAGTGAAGGGATCTACCCTATTGGGTTTCAACCTTACACACAGGTGGACCAATAACTGAAGGCAGTAAAAATACAATGCAACCATCTTATCATAATTATTATGTACATAAAATGTAAGCAGCAACTGCAGCGAACACTGAACCGGGCTAGTATACCATAAAGCTACATTTGGTGTACAATATATAAAAAAGACTAATGTTTGTTCATTGGGTCACAAGTCATTTCGACCCAAAACCATGTTGCCTCAGCCATGCTGCCCATCTGTCCCAGTCTAATCAATCCTGCAAGCTGACCAGTGACCATTACTAGTGCCACCTACCAAAGATAGCTGGGATGACTTTTAATCCTGCTGACTTAAGTGACTAAGTGGATATTAACTTTCCTTAATCTCTTGCCTAACTGACCTAGCGATTAAATATCCTTCAGCTCATTCTTCTCTGACTGTGGCTCAAACCTCAGCCTGGTGGCATGGGGACAATCCTGATAGCTCTATCAAACGCTGAAGCTTAGCCTGACTTCTTTCTGACAAGCTACAGCTGTCAACCTTGTGTAATGCATCCAGACAGCTGTTCTAAGCAACTCTTTTGTTTACACAAGTCTATCCCTATGTATAAGTGCAAGGGTCTTTGGCTTCTCTAAAATTATTTTATTGAGATCTCACTTGCATACCCAACAATGACCATATAATGACATAAAGACATGTAAGGCCTTAAATAAAAACTTATCCCTAAAATTTACCATTTAAAAATACAACTACATAATAACTTTTATTTTTATCTGGACACCCAACAACCTGATGGCATTTCCCCAAAACTTACTGCTCTCAAGCAAGCTTCTTTTAGCTCTTTGGCAGTAGAAGGTGTCAGATCCCCATAGATCCTGCGAAGCTCTGTCAGCTGGGCATTAGTAAACCTGTCTTCACCTGCCCCAGAATCTGCTCCTTATAACACCAAATGAGTGCCATTAAAAGTATGCATCAGTTTATTTTAAAAAAAAACACAAAAACAACAAACCAACAAAGAAATATCTTTTAATTAACAATGTAAAGTTCTTTGTGGCTTGAACAAAATAATCTTGATGAAGGCATAATTAGATTTATTATAAATTCAACCTATATGCTTTGACAATTTTTTTAGAATGGATATAAACTGTTTGATTAGGGTGATCAAGAAAGCAAGATCACTAGCTCTATATTATATATATACTAACTGTATATCATACTAGCTTATATTCCACTAGATGATTTATAAATACTGACCACAAAGTAATCTAAACACACCGACTACTAGGTGATCTTTATATCAGAGCTGTAAAGTTTAAAGCTGCAAGCATTATCACAAATCTCCCACCACCCACTACATCACCATGGGCCGAAATTACATCGCGCAGCTAGGTCACTTAGGGGCCATCAAAGGTTTGCCCAGCCCTTATGTGCAGCAAAGGTTGAGCTGTGTGTCAAGTTGTGGCTGCGCTAGCGGGTGATTCCACCCGTAAGTGTGGAGGCGGCCCTCCCCGCCTCTAGTTCGCGGGAGGCTCGCTAAAGATGGCTGCGGCCTACTTGATGCTGTATGAAGCGGATAGAAATCTTCGCAGAAACAGATTATTTCGCGATCGAACTAATCCCATTGATTCATGGAATTATTTAGCACTCTATCGAGGATTAAGATTTCAACATAATGACATCCTGGAGATTGTCGATGACATACAAATGGACTTAGTAATTACAAATCGGGGGCGCAATGTCACACCTACATTGCAAGTGTGTCTTGCCCTTCGTTTCTATGCAACGGGTGCCTTTCAGAATATGTGTGTGTGTGTTTTGTCTGTGTGTTCTGATCAAGCAGGCGTCTCCCAAAGGCTGGCCGAATTATTAATCGAGTCACGAGAAACTGAGAAAACTACAAACCCTTCAGTGACAGTTGCTTAGTTTTGATACAAATTACGCTGTCACTAGTGACAGCCTTTGAAGACATATCTGCACAAATAATAACAAGTAGGACGTACACAAATGTTTTATGTAAGAAGGAGCAGTATAAACTGATGATGCTTCTAATATATGTTGTACAATGCATTAGTGGCATCAACATGTATCAGGCTAGTTAGCATATTTGTCCAGTTTGCCTTTCTTGGCTTTTAATATGGCGGTATATTATCTTCACCTCTCTTCCCTTCTATTGCTGACAATGACATAAACATAGACATGTGTGGCCTATTTCAGCTGAATTGTAATAAACAAAGGTATGCAGTACCAATGTTGTCATTTTATCTACAGACTAAAGACTTCGTATGCTATACTCACAAGCGTTTCTCACAAACACTCAGTTCTTTTCAGTCGGTTTAAGACACTTGCTAGTCACTGTCATCAACACTGATTTTCATGCCTTCTCAAATACTATTTGCAAAAAAAAAAAAAAAGGGAAATCATGGAAACATATATAGTATATATACCATACGCAGAAAATGCAGCGTATTTCAGCTTTTCGCCAAGAACCCAATGTGAAAAGATTTTAAATTGTTCTCTGATTCTTGGGGAAAACCCGTTCATGTACTTAAGTTGGTTTGCGTATGCTCACAGGTGGAATTCCCTAGGTATTTCTTCAAGGTCAGGATGTCAAGGCCACATATAGAAATGTTAATGGCCAGATAGCTGAGCTGCGGTCAAACGGGTGACCAGCTCGGATGCGTGGCGCTTGCCTGGTGACCTGTCAGCTCTTGGGAGGTTTAGCGATGCGGAAAATGCCGGTAGGATGAAATTTCGGCCCCATGTCCAAAAACTACCCGCTAGTTGCAGAAGAAAACTAGTTGCCAAGAAAGTGCTTTTGCCAAATCATTTTTATCAGGCCTTGAACAGGAATGGCAAATGAACATTAGTTTTTTTTTTCTTTATCTCCAGCATGAAAGAATAATTATGGTATGCTTCTGAAAATTATGGCTGAGTGTGTTACTGTGTGGATGATTAAGGCTGACTGTATTTTTATTGTAGTTTATTACTTATGGCAGTTCATAGAGATGCTCAAACAAGGGTGGAGATACTAAGGAGTGGTGGAAATTACTTACCACATGACAATGCCTGCCTGTTTTTGTTAAGAATCCCATGAACTGTGTCCAGAAGCCACATTAAAAATTCTGCAGCATCCTGCTGCCTCTGAGGCTGACCGACTGGAGCCACAAGAGAACCGTTTAGAGCTGAAGCAGCCTGTCGAAAAGCAGCTGTGTCTAGAACACTGGTATCCAGACTATCTGGCTCTGCAGTTAAAAGATCCAACAGTTCAGCCAGCCTGGACAAAAGCAAGGATTCTGACACAGTGCATTCTAGTTCTTTGGCAGCATCTACAGTGAGACACTGAGCCAGGTAGGGACTACGTGCTAAGCACTGCAACACTGCATTAATGAAGCACAGATTCTGCCCATTGTTTTTCAGTCCTGGTGGCATAGAGCACGATGGATCTCCAAATCCTAACACATTCATAAATTTAGTTTTGATGGCATTTGCTCCACTACTAGCTAGCCCTAGAGATGGGCTAAGCATAAAAGAACCTGTTGGTCGCAGGGGTCTGCGCCTCAACTCGCCACCAAACCACTTTGAGCTTGCAGTGGTAGCGCTGACTCCATCTCCCTGATTAGTCCTTTGTGGCAACTTGACCTGTCCTGAAAACAAGCTCATTGCTGAATGTATCAGTCCTGGATTACTGCTTGGAGCTGGAGCTGAAGATGTTGGGTTAGAGCTGGACCACAACATCCCTGCTCCAGGCATACTTTTATGAATCAAACCAGAGGGTGAGTGTGGTGATGAGGGTGAATGCGGTGATGTCCCAGCTGATGGCACATTCTGCCCTGGAAGCAAGGTGACATTGGGTGGATATCCCCTAGTAGGCAGGATGTGGGGATACCCAGCTGGTCCTTGGGCAGATGGTGAAGGTGGAAAGGCACCCAGTGCAGGAGTCATGAGAGCTGTGCCTGCAGCAGAAAGCGAAACGTTGGCTTGCTGCTTTGCCTGCTGGGCCTGCATTTGACGCATGCTCTCCTCATGTTGTTGATAGTCTTCCCACCAAGTCATCCATGATGACCACCATCGCTGCACATCTACACGGCCATGAAGTTGTGTGTACACCCCAGTTGTGATAGCCAGAACCAGCAGAAGGTATGGTGTGTGATCTGTCCAGTAGACAATGGCACATAGAGCCAACAGTACTCCAGACTCATATAACCAAATAGTTCGTTTTTCAGCATCATTCCTGCAAAATCAATATTTCATTTTTTAGAAAAATATCAGCATCACTCTGCTGTTTATGCATTATAAAAGAGGTACTTTCGTCATCAAATCTAAATATAAATGTCAATTAACATCATTGCAAAATGCCAATAGTCTGTTTATTATAGTAAACTGAATACTGTAAAGCCAACGGAACATTTTAGTTTGATACCTTAACTCATATTTAAGACAACTCTTTAGCAAATATCCCAGTTTCTGAAATACCGAAGGTGGCAACTTCTATTACCTAATTGTTGCTGAACATTATTCACTTGATTGCATGAAGAAAATGCATTTTCTACTTGTAACAATGTTTGGGTAAACTTTCATTAGAGTAGGGACCATCAACTGTGAACTCCCCTTCTCATGGTCGGCCACATCGGCCTCTGACTGTCGCGATACCTGTCTAGCTCCCTAATTCAGCACCAGTATCCAGTCGGTGGCAATGAAAACAAACGCTAGTATCTGGGCTAAGTGTACCAGTCTTCCAGTTAACATTTGTACCCCTTTTTTGTCCAGCTCAAGGTCGGGTATCACTCCAGGGCGACCACTGCCCTCTTTAATGTCTTTATTACTAGCTTTGGCCCTGTTTAAATGTGAACTCCCCTGAATAGGTCCAAGGTCAAAGAATGACGAAAGACGCCCCACATGTAGGACGAGGCCAATGGGCCTGGACTATGTAGAATCTTCACTTTTCCAAGCTGCAGGCTGGCGATCGGAGGTCCGTCTTGAGGAGACGGATAAAAGTGTCTGCTGGACTTAGTTTAGGTATAGCGGGAAGTTTACCACAGCGTGAAGTTAGATTGTTGATGTTCCTAAAGTAGTGATTGGTGAACATAGGATTGTGAACATCAAACAGTGATTATAGTACAACTGTGAACATTGAATTACTGCGTGAACATTTATGAGACGAGCAACAGCCAGGAGAGGTAAGTTTTTAAGAATCTAAATCTGAATCTAAATGTCAATTACTTTTTGATTATAAGTACTGTTTATTACATTCTTTGATTTATATATATATATTGATATATTTACTGAGTTAGTGTTGTAATTAGGTGTGGGCGAATGCTTGTTAAGAAAGTTATCCATTGCGCAACAGAGCCCACATTCCAACCTTTTACACTGCGCTGTTTTTATTTGTCAAATGTTTACTGTCATAGATTTCACGTTCTTAGTGTTATACTTATATTGTCTCGTCGTCATCACCGTTTTATTCACGATGAGTACGCCATTTAACTTTATTTTCGCTAATCAACAACTTAATAAGCTTTTGCCAGCATCATGTAGTGAATATCTAATTTTTTCCTATTAGAAAAGTTAAAAGCACTTTGTTGACTTGTACGTGTTCCTATTACTTAGATAACTACTGGCAGTTGAAACAGATGCACGTGCTGAATGTCTGTATACTTACGTGGCTTCTCGCAGAGGGGCCTTGGCCACCACATCAACCAACACGAAGAAAACGAACTCCAGGATCAAATTCCTGATCAACCAGAGAAACGAAGCTACAACCCACCACATGTTTCTCTCTCTATCATTTTACACGGGGCAAACCTGCATGCTAAATTCAGGATACATTGTGTGTGAGGTAGTGTATTTGTTTGTATACACACAGAGAGCGCCGGTCAGCCGCCCTCAGTTCAAATTTCGGCACCAAGATGGCGGCTAATGAAATGCACCTGCGCATGACCGACAACACGGAATTGTGGGATCAAAGAGCACCTTCCCAAGATGGCTGCTTTCGTCAAACTTATACATTTCGCCGACTTACAAAGTAAGATAAAAAAAAGAGGGACATATTTATAATGTTATTTATTTTCATAACTATGATTTCAAGCATGTGGTGAAAACTATGTTGAAGCTAACTTTAGACCTTCAACTGTCGTAAATATTTTTGCTGTGTATTTGAAGGAATGTCTTAACTAAGTTGTTGCTGCATGGCTTATAAACTTTTTTAAGTAACTTATTGGGACCTTTCAGTCTTATATTGATTAAATCTTATATCCTTCCCTAGGTGAATATTTCATTATAGAATAATCAAATTGTGAATATAAACTTGAAATTTCGACTGATTCTTTTTAGAAGTAAAGTCTATGACAACGTAGACAACTAGTAATAGTATGACATACGAAATCGCCAGCAGTTTGCACGACGATGAAATGGTATTCATTTAGCCCATGAGGAGAGTCGGAAGACGGACAGTTTTGAATGTATAACATATACAGACTTTGTTTATTGTTATCAATTTAATAGCACCTTGCTTTCATTGTCTTATTTGGTCACATTTTAATTTTTTTATCTGTTCAGTAATACCTTGGTTAACGAACACAAACCGTTCCTGGAAGGTGGTCGTTAACTAAACAAATTTCCCCATAAGAAATAAAGAAATTATTGTCTTTTGGTTCCCAGTCCCAATTTTATCCTATTAACATTAATAAAATCACCTATCATGATTGGAAAGGCTAAATATGAGTAAATAAATTTAAAAACTAACAGCAGGGAGATAAAATAATAAATAAATAATTTTAAATAATACATGATCGTACTAATGCGTTTTGCAACACTAGCTCCTTTAATTACTTTCTTCTTTTTCAATATTGTCAAGATTGTTGACTTGGACATCTTGTATTCTGCTGCAAGGTCGGACACCCACTCCGTTTTCGTGCTTTGGAATGATTTCCTTTTTCAACTCAATCATAGGTCTTTGCCTCTTTACTTCACTTCCACTACTACTCCTTACTTTTTTTGGAGCCATTATGAAGGGTTATATATATAAATTCTTAAGGAAAGTTACAAAAACACTCGAATGTAGCTCAATAAATATCAGCAACTGACTAAAACGACGCCTGAACAGCGAGTGAGGCTTGGATCAGATCGGGTGACTTGAGGATGCTTGGCGTCGCTGTTGCTAACCAAATTTTTGTCGTTAACAAAGGCAAATTTTTAGGGAAATTTTCGGTGGTTATCCAAGTTGTACATTAACGAAAGTGTTAACCAAGGTTTCTCTGTATTTTGTTAGGTAGCTGTAGAGCAGGGGTGGGCAATTAATTTTCCCAAGGGGCCGGATGAGAAACTGGAATGGTTCTAGAGGGCCGGATGAGAAACTGGGATGGTTTTAGAGGGCCGGACTAATATAGTTAACTCAGTTTTACCCAATACTGTATATATAGTATATTTACTGGTGGGCGGCCAGCGGGCGGGCCGGTCAGAGACAGGGCCCGCGGGCCGGCGTTTGCCCAGGTCTGCTGTAGAGGGATGAATTTGCTTTAATGAAATTTGTTTTTGGCAATATGGAGAAAAGCATTTGTATTTCTAGTTATTCCCTTACCTTCAGTCAAAAGTCTCACTGAGACACACTGGAACTGGAATTGCAAACTGGAAATCTTAGCTTAAGAGTCATTGAAAATAATATGTGACCCTCCACAATGAAATGAGTCTTAAATCGGAAATTTGAGATTTGCCAAATTGCATATTTTTAAAAAGTACAGGTTCTGAACTTTCTTTTGATATAAAAGTTGTTCTTCTAGTCCTAACATTAAGTGAGCTATAAACATTTGATGTGTGAAAGTACAGTGACGGCCATTTTGAGAAAAGCAAGTTCAAAGATTAGCGCCAAGATTGCTGACCAGGTTTGTTTACACCTAAACTTTTGCAGACAAATCTTTTGATCGGTTAACATTTGAATCGTTCTTTAAAGAAGTTGAACATACAGATTCCGTTCTGGCAAGTTATAACACGATGGGGTTATGACAGGGAAACAACAGAGAAACAGTGTTTGAATTTCGTCTGAAATCGGTACGGATCGCTGTAGGGTACCTCAATTAAAAGGTATTTAAAGTCCATTTCTAACTTTTATTCTCACATAGCAGTGTATTTTCCTGATAGCTTAACAACCAAGGAATCCATTTTTAAAGAAAAGTCAAACTGCACAAAATTGACCCCTGTCACCTTTCGGGGCCTCTAGTTGTTTGAAAAAATACACAGTTGGTGATTAACACTAACATAATACTTTAAAACTAGAAAGGCAAATGAATCCATAAGAAACACGCTAGCACCACTAATTTGTCTTAGTCTGACAAAGCCTATGCAAACAACAGGTTTTGCTTAGCTGTACATTCTGTATCACATTTTACATAAAATTCATATTTAGCTTGGGGCTGGTACAGTGCAGGTGCAGTATAACATCTCTCTATTATGGGTTGAAGTATTTTGAAAATGTTTGTACAAAAATGCTGGTGTCATGATGTTCAGTTATTTGTTATTATATTCCCTTCATAACATATAGACGTGCCCATAAATCAGACATAAACACTACCACACTTACCTAGATATGTCAGCATCTTTATGTTCACCTTTGTTTAAATGAGAATACCCTGGTAACAATCCAAATAGACATAAGCCATCAATATTCAATTAACAGACTTCATTCATACATTTGTCCATGGAAGTGAAAGCATTTAAAAAATTTTTAGCATGATAACCCAGCCTATTCACCATTCTATTTATGTACCTAAAGTTACATCTAGTTCTTGCTTCATGACCCCAAGCAGTTAAACCACTTTATTAACCAAGTGCTGTTTCAGCTTTTGGGGATAATGGTAATTAGTACTACAATTTTAGTAACAAAAATATTGACTAAATGCACTCCCCCCCTCTTTCTTTTTGCAGTATAGGTCCATCTTCAGTAGCAGCTGCAGTGAAGAGAAGATCAATCATTAAACCAGGTAACTAGCCAGCTTTAACAGATGTTCCACTTCTCTTCTTCCAGTTTTTCAACAACTGAAGTGGAAAACAGTTTAGTATTTTAAATCTTTGCCAATACCCTGGGATATTTTTCATCCAATATTAACTGTTGTGTAGAAGATTCCAGAAAATTATCATCATGGCAGATGACCCAGGACACAAGGCCATGCTGTACTTTTTGGAAATTCTTATGTACAGCAATACACCCATGACCATCAGCCAGTTGGCTGGCCGCTTTGGCAGTCGAAACTTTTCGCAGGAAATGCGGCAAAGTGCTGGTGGAAATGAGGCAGGCCTTCGGAAGTTTCTGTTAAAATATCCATCCCTCTTCACTGTGAGTGGAAACCTGGTGAGTTTGAATGATGGAACAGCACCTCTTGGGGGGAACTTTCGTGAAAGCAGCCCAGCTTCTTCCTCAAACCACAGCCTTCCTGATGTTTCCACCGAGACGGAGGCTGTGCAGTACTTTCGAGCCAAGCTTTTGAAAAAGGGTGAGAAGTGGATGCCAGTGAAAAGCCTGGCAGGACACCTATCCCAAGCTTCCCCAGAAATTCGGGAATGTGTGGGACCACAGAACGAATTTCAGGCCTGGCTCATTCGGCATCCGCTTATTTTCGAGGTGAAGGATGACCTTGTGTGTCTCAAGGACAGCATTCGTGGCAATATGGCCGACTCCAGCTCTGACACTAGGGAAGAATTTTTACTTCCTGGCACAGATCGAGCAAATCTCCAGAGTCTTCCAATACAGCACACTCCAAAAATAAAGCGTCGACCAAAGTCTCTGGAGGTGCGGGAAGCAAGGCCCACCTTGTCGCAGGCCAAGGTGGCAGCAGCAGTAACTGCAAGTGGAAAGCCAGGGCCTATTACAATGACAGCCAATGAGTACAAGGCTGTTATGTTCATCAAAAGTGTCATTGACAAGAAAGGTGACATGAAAATTAACAGTCTGTCTGGCCACTTCTCTCAGGCCCCTGAGTCATTACGTAACACCATTGGTTGGAGCAAACCCGAGCTTGAGCGGTTTATTCAGTCACACAGCAACATTTTCACCATTTCTGAAGATGAAACAGTATCTGTGATAAAAAATACCCGGCTGAATGTCATAATCACTGGCAGCCGTCCACAAGCTCAAAATAAACCAACTGTGGTGAATCGAGAAGGAAAGATTTTTCATGTTGCCAAACTCTGGGGCATCATTGATTTGGGCAAACATGAACATGTTTTCATTGATCGTACTATTTTTGGGAAACACATTGATGATCTCAACAAGCTTTTAAAGGTTGGTGAAGTTGTTCGTTTTGATGCCATCCCAGCTCCCAAAGGGAGTAGAGCCAGATGGCGGGCTACTAAGGTGTGGAAGGAAAATGAGTCTATTGAAGACCTGATTGAGAAGGTGGCTGCTAAACTTGATTTGTCTCTTGATGGAATACCTCATGAACCAGACACACCCATGGGAAGCATGAATGAAGAAATTCGCAAGATCTACCCTGATCTGGATGATAGCTCTGAGCCAAACTCTGCTACAACTCCCCTGAACATTGGAGGTATCAACTACGCCTTTTCTGATGCAGCTCCAAGTGGGGCAGGTGTTGTGCCAGTGTGGAATTTTCACCATGCGGAGTTGGCAGGTATGAAAGACCCAGATGACATCTGCAATAGTGATGATGAAGAAGTCTTGCCACACCTCTCCATGGTAGCTGAACGACACATTATGAACCGTTCAGTGCTAACAGATAGTCCTCGTTCTTTACGGGATTCTGCATGTTCAAATGGTGGTGAGATTGCTCCCATGACCTTGTCACCAGTTAATGTAACAGCCTGTAGGAAAAAAATGGTCACTGTATCATGTCAGACCATTGTTACTGGTGAGATTTTGGCTACACAATTATTTCATGAGGACATAAGCGTTTAGATAGATCTTTGAACTTGGACATTTACCTCTAAATTGGTGCCATCTTATTTTAGAGCTAAAAGTTGCTGCTTGATTTTTGTACCTCTAAAATAATCTCTGTGTTTTACTGAGCCATCCTGTCTTTCTTTTACACTCACACACAGAAAATAGGAATTGGTGCAATTTTAATAAATCTGTTTTTGCTTAACTCCCTCTTCCACTACCTAAAACACCATACCAGTTGGCGTTTTAATTTTTGAATTATAGTAACTCGTAGCTGTACCTCCCATGTAACCTGTTAGTTTTGGTGTGTTTTGTGTAATCTGTAGCTGTCCTCTACACCTGGTGTGTGACAATTTCTCCAGAAATATTGTTCAACTTTGTAGCAATCACAAGAAAGGTTTTGCTTTGTAGTTGTGTGGCAAGTTTGAAAGGCTAGTGAAAACAAAAGTAGAGTACCTGTTATTTCAAGCACTGGAGGCTTATTGCCGTGTGTAGTTGCTGTTGCTGACCTGTTTGGCTGTACCTTCATATTATTGCTCAGACAGATGTGTTCCTTGACTTTTCAGCTATGTCATTGTAATGTTTCAACAAACTGCTGAAACTGGCCTTGACATTTTGTTGTACTGTCACATTGTGGATGTGATTTACTCCTATTTATCATGAAATAAGATATTTTGTTTTTAGTGTAATATTAGAGTTGAATTTTACTGAAGAATCAGTTTACGTTCATTTACATGGTGCACTTTAAGGGCTAGACCTTGCACTCCATATATATTGCAGACATTTAAAAAAAAATTACATGAAAGAAAGGCCTTTAATGTTTAAGTTTAAAGGTATGTAACTACTTATAAGTGAGTCATTTAGTGTGCCAAAGATATGGTTCGTCAAAGCATCAGTGGTAACTGGTACATTGTTATGCAGACAAGTACATGCAGGGCTTCTGCTTACGCAAAAAAATTACGTACAGTACTCATTAAAAGTTCGGAGGACCCCTTCAATTTTCGTTAATGGGGTCCCCTTCAAATTTGGGCGAAGAACAGGGGCCCCTTAAAAATCTGAAGAAGGGGTCCCTGGGACCCCAAAGAATTTAGCCTTAGCAGAAGCCCTGATATGTAATATTTTTATATAAATTATAAGACAATAATTAGTATAATACTCAAAATCTCATCAGGTGGAAAAACTATGTAAAGCTTTCGAGCTGTAGCATTAAAATACTTGTGGTTACTGGGTTGTTTTGGTCTTTTGTTTTTGGAATCACTTTTGAGGCCCACATAGATAAAGTGAAGAAATGAGAAAAAGAAAAGTAACCCATATAGTAGGGAGGAAGGGAAAGAAAAGTCTTGTCCCTTTGTTTTGAAGTGTAATGACATTCGCTTGCTCTCAGTTTGTGATATTAAATGTAAATTGTCTGAAATTTGTGATTTCAAAGCAGTTTTAAAAGCTAATATTGACTAGCTAATGTGTTCCATAGTAATTTAGATATGATTAAGATAAAGAACTACCGTTACCTGATTTTATTATTACCTGTTAAAATTTTTAACTGAAAAACCATAAACTTTGAAAGCCTATGAATTTTAGACATGCATGCTTTCAGCTTTAAAATATTGCTTTGTCTGAGTGGCTTTAGTTTGTATTTGTAATTTAGTATCTAAGTTTTATAGCGCATATTTCATTCATTTGTACCTGGTACTGGTTGTTGAGGGAAATGCAGGGATAGATGCAAGAGCTGACAGGGTGTACTGCTCAAACCTATCTTGTGTGATGGTGAACAGGTCCTGTACAGGACAACCAGTCCAGTCTTTGACATTTGTGAGCCAGCGAAAGTTGTAGCATTATTATACTGATGGAGGGAGGTTTTTTGCATAAGTTTCGAACACTTTATCTGGTTAATCAATCTTTATTGTTGTCTGTATGAAGCACAAAACAGAAATTTGGCTCAGACAAGAACACTTACAAATGAAGACAACACAGATAAGTTGATTATACATATATAAAAACATGCGTGCACATATCTGCGCACGTACATCTCAAAAACAAAATGCTAAAAATGAAAGATTGATTACTAAGTGTTGATAACACAATTTTATAAAGATGGCAACCAAGATTATAAGGAATTGTTTAAGGGTGTGCTGCTGTCAGGGTAGTTTACCCTAAGGCAGTTTTAACTGACAAATCAGGGTAGAATGCACAGATGTAAATGCCATGCTATGAACATCCTTTGAGAATAGCAGGTTGCATGCAGGAGGAAACCTAGTGAGCAGTGTGTTATTGAGTGAACACTCAAGTGATTGCAAGGTTAGATTTCTTGTGGTCTTTGGGTAACGATGGGGTTGATGTTGAGTGATAAAAATTGGTCTATAGGACCCAGAGATGGTGGTGGTGATGAAGTAATAACAATAATAATAACACCGCCATAGTAATAAAGCACCTCTTCACAGTGTAGGGAACTCAATGCAGTTTGCGAAAGAGAATACCACAAAAGACATCAAATGAGAGACTTAAGATAGATATCTGTGTGGAATGAAAGGATGTTGGTCTGTACTCTAGATGTGCAAGTACATAGCAAATTGTCAACATTTTAGGAGGGGTTTTCGGTGGTACTTTGGCACAGATAGTTTTAATGGTTAGTGTATTTTGATTTCTTTTACTTTGGAGAGAATGCAAAGCTGACCAGATAAAAGATACTGATAAAGAAGATGACTAATTGGATCCAAATTGTATGCATAGGAGTTGCACTCATGATTATAATTCACAACAGGACTATTTCTTGTTAACAAAATCTTTTGCGTAGTTCTTTCTAAGAATAATTCCTTAACCTTTAAAATTAAACGTTTAAAAATATGTCAACTAGTTATTTACTTTTATGTATGATAAACCTTAAGTAGTTGAAGTAGAATCTACTTTTCTCCTCCCCTTATTTAGATGGCCATGTGAGGGTGAAACATAGTTTGTACCTGGGTAATATACTGATTTTCCTAGAAATGGTTCATGGTTGTTGACAATTTTGTTATGCAAATGTATTGCCTTTCATCATATGCAAATGTGTTCAGCATCATATGCATCTCTAAGTTAGGTTGCTATATTGTAGCACTCATTTAAGGGTCATGCCCTTGTTGGGAACAGTTTTCGAAGGCATTTGATGTACATGCTAATAGCTATGGTTAAGAACTTTGGCTTTGACTTGCTAGCCTTATGGTGAGAAATGATTTGAATGTTTGCTAGGAACTTGGGTTTTCACTTAAGTAAATTAAAAAAATTGAAATGTGATATGACTTTTGACTCTTCAAACTAAAATATATGAATGTTCTTTAAAATGCAAGGGACTTTTAGACCATCAATTAAAATTATTAAGTTTACAGTCGCTTAGATACATTTTTGGGCTTGTAATGAGCAGTTGCAGGAAATATATACTTCGGTCTACTTAAAGTAATATCACCTTGATCTTGATCCCTGATTTCAAGAAACTGTATTAATTATAAGTGTTATGGGTTGTTTTGTAAAATTGTCGCCGATGTTTTATAACCAGCATTGAAGAAACATCAGCTTTTGTATGTTTGGTTTATGACAAAATCTTGCATGCTGAAAACTCTATTCTAAACTACAATTTTCTCAGACTTAAATTTATTCACCTTTTGTAAGACCCCTTGGGAGATTTTAATTTTTTCCTAAGTGATTTACAAACATTTGTGCAAATTGTTAATGGAAACACTGTATTTAGTATCCTAATATTTTTTCCCTGTGTGTGACATTATGTCCATGATGTTAAAGATGATACACTTTTGTAAACTGATATTAGTGCTAACAAGTAAATTGTTTAATTAGAACAATTAATCATTTTACTCTTCTAATTTAGTTTTTGCTCATCCTCAGAATGAGTGTAGTTTTCTGACTACATGTATTTGTTAGAGAGATTTGTAAAGAGAAAGTCATTGAGGTTAAATATTTATTGAATGTAAACATATACTTGGTATTGAAGATATAATTGGTGATATCTAGTGTGAAAGTTCTCTTCCAGTCAAAGGTTTTTTTTCCCTTCTCTCTGGCCTTGTATCTATAAATAGATTTCTTTCGAGTCATCCTTTATACCTTGGCTTCTGAATATGGAGAAAAATCATTAGCCAGTGACATCTGTTCATTCATCTATTAAATTGTAAGGTTCTGCTTTTCCAAGCAGTCATCTGTGCAAAGAACACATTTTAAAAGTTTTTAAAAGGGTACTGAATCATTAATTTTTGCATAAAGTTTCATTTAGTCATTTTATGTATTTGCTTACAAATTGATACTTTCTGAATAAAACAAGTACAGACAGAAGGAAACAGAATGTGAAGCCTACACTAGCTGACAAGAACATTAAATACAATTTACTGATTTATATTTTCAGTGATTCAGTGGCAGGGTTATCAACTTGCTAATAATAGCACACCAGTGTTAGATTGGATTATTTCTGTAATCAACAAACAAATCTGTTAGCTGTATCAAAACTGTAGACTTTTTAAATGTTTATCTCACATTTTGCATCAAGACTTACAAGAATCATAATTTGACAAGAATTACAGGTTTAAGTCTCCTCACATTAGATTTTTTTTTTTTTTTACATAAATCTTCCACAAAAAACTGAATGACCTGTGCTGCCCACGCTCTTTCCTTTTACCTGAGGCTTGGTTTAGGGCAGCGGTTCTCAACCTGTGGGGCGCGCCCCGACGTGCTTACAAGGGGGTCGCGAAGGTGGTCATTTTTTTAACGTTTCTTATAACGCTATTAGTGAAATTAGCTTACATTGCTGGCTAACGGGGGCGCGCGGACGTACCTTTGTCAGGGGGGCGTCACTGGTAAAAGGTTGAGAACCGCTGGTTTAGGGAGATTACAGAAAGCTAGAGGTGATGCTACAACAGCCTTGTCTCTGCCTATGTATATAAATTGAGTTGTCATCAGTGTCCAAGATTTGTAACGTAGTATTGTTAGATTCATTTCAGATCTTTGTTTTGAAATAGCAAAAAACTTGTTTTAGTATGATATCCCAGTGAATGCCAAGGCTCTTCAGGGCTTCTGCTTACACAAAAAATTGCGTACAGTACGCATTAAAAGTTCGGAGGACCCCTTCAATTTTCGTCAATGGAGTCCCCTCCAAAGTTGGGCAAAGAACAGGGACCCTTTAAAAATCTGAAGAAGGGGTCCCTGGGACCCCAAAGAATTTAGCCTTAGCAGAAGCCCTACTCTTATTAAAATAAATCATTTAACAATAAAAATAAATAAACCTGCTATAAAGGGAAATGCATTAAATAAATTGTGCAAAACTGAAATAACCTGATACCATTGTTAAACATTACAAGAATAAAAATTATTTTGAATTTAACTCCATTTATTTATTCACACATCAAACTATGCATTTAAACCATAAAATGAGTTTATTATTGATGCCTTTTTGAAGGATGGCACAGTGCTGGTGAGAAACAAAGAAGAAAAAGATACTGCAAGAATTGAATAAACTTCTCAGATATGTTGAATGTGAGCGCTTCTCAAGGCTAATGCCATGGCTTGTAATTTTGTTGATGTGCTTCAAGCACATACTATAAAACACGACTACGTTATATGATTCCTCTGTATGCTTCAGTGTTAGTTGCAAAATGCTGAAGCTGTTTACTGTGCCAGTAATGGTGCCAAATATTGTTTTCTGGGTACATGTATATTGGCTGTCATGAAATATCCTGAAGCATGATCAGGACTGGTAAAAAGGAGCTTGCTTGTTGAGATGAAGTTTGCCTTTTGAACAGTGTGGCTTATCTGTAGATGTCCTCTTTATAATGGGATCATGGCCTGAAAATGAATTTTCACTGACCCTGAGCTGTATACTTAAGGGCTATTAAATATTGCTTGTATTTTTGGCATGTTTTCGCTTTTTCATACAAGCATTTAATGGTCTGTATTATTGTATAATAGCCCTCACAGAGCATAGCCACTGTACTCAACCATGATTAAATGTACAGTCTAACTGCTGTTAATGCATGTAAGACAAAGTTATCTTTTGATATTATTTGATACTCATAGAAGTAAGAATGTTATTGAAATTTTGGTGTTTATCAGCTTTATAGGGTGTGGTTTGTGAAATGTGCTTGAGACAAAGGTAGTTACTAATAGGTTTTGTTCATATTTTGTAGATCTGCTGGGTGTTTTTGTGCCCTGCTTATTGTACATAAGCCATGAGTGACCTATAAAATATTGTCAGCATTAATTTTGAGGACAATGTATGCATCCCTCATTTTTTCTTTACTGTGACAATTTTTTGCCAAATGGTAGTGATAGTTTAACTAAAGAAAGATAAAAATGATTTTGTGTGTTAAAATTTATACTAGAAAAAGTAAAGTGGAAGATGTGATATGCTAGAGAAAGTTTTGCAAAGATGTGTTGCAAAGGCATGATAAAGACTGAACTAGAATTTATGTGTTGGAAGCATTCAGGTACTGGCACAATGTTGTGTATTGTGATGATTCTTTTGCATAATACTTCAGTAACTTTCTTAACAGGTTTCATCAACAAACTAGTCATCATTTTTTTTTCTTTTATCATCATCATCACTAACATTGTCAGCACCACCACCATACCATCACCATCACTGTCACTTACATCTCACAATCATCACTGTTATCTCCCACCAGCATCACTAGTTGTATTTTTGTTTTTAATTTATTTGCAGTTTGAGCTATGATGTTATATATATGTGTGTGTACATCTATTCATGTGTGCTTGTGCGAGCAAAAGAAAGATGAAAAATTGTTGTGCTCCTTTTCTGTCATTTCTTAAAGTTTCATCAAGGCATGAACAAAGCTGGTTGATGTTATTTTGATGTACATATGCCTTAAACATTTTACTCTTTTGCTTTTTTTTTTTGGAGGTGGGGTGGGGGTGGGGGAGGAGCAACCTGACCTGAAGTTTGTGGAAACAACCTGACCTGAAGCTTGAATTAGCTGTCACCAATACCATTTTATGTCATTAGGTGTGTACAAGTTTGCTTTTGGATAGATTTAAAAAGTTTTAAAATATTTCAGCAGCAGCCATGCTCTTGTAGAATGTGTGTCTGTTCATACTTGCATGTGTGCATGTTCATATAGGCTAGATTGTTTTGGTTTTAATTA
This sequence comes from Pomacea canaliculata, assembly GCF_003073045.1. Lineage (NCBI taxonomy): Eukaryota > Metazoa > Mollusca > Gastropoda > Architaenioglossa > Ampullariidae > Pomacea > Pomacea canaliculata. Next base: position 26,191,746 of record NC_037598.1, read on the forward strand.
GAGACAGCATAAGTTGTCTTGCACAATGCAAGTATGCAGGCAGCATGATGAATGGATATTGAAGAGACATGGATAGATACCATTTTTTATGTGCTGTTTATGACTCACCTGAAGTAGCTAGATTGTAAAAACCTCTGGCAAGAATAGCATTCATTTTGTAGCTGCAGGGATTTTAATAAAGTGTTTGTAGCATGTACTGTTGAAGGAGTTACTTCCTACACTGTAAGCATTCTGGTTTGCCAAGGGAGTTGCTAGACATTGATGAGGGTGAAGTAATAAAATGATGGGTGGAGTAATAGCTCGCAGTAGACAGCCTCTTCCTCTCAGTTGTTGTCTGAGAATTGGATTGCTTGGATTTCTTTTCATTGAGAGTTGCATTTCATTCATCTCTTGTTAACTGCTACTTAACAAATTGATTTTCACCTTGGAAACAGTCATAATTGTATATAAATGAGTCATTTCATTTAATAAAAAATTAAAATCATGATACTGAGTATGATACCCCAGCCTAAGCCAGGCTTATTGTAGTTTACAGAGAAGATGAATTTAAAACTAGGCAACAGCAAATATAAAAGATAAAATGCTAATACATTATAATATGGATTGTAATACAAGGATGTTGTCATTTTGGAGCAGATGTGTCCTCCAATACTTAATATGTAGTATAAAGTTACTTAAAATAATTTTTTTTCTTTCTGAAAAGGTTGGTGCAAGTGTAGTAGTACTTTTGTAGCTTGCAGGCAATATGGACTATATTTACACAAAGACATTATATTTAAGTAATAATACAACCACCAAGAATTTTTTTTGGGGGTAGAAACTTTACTTATGGAATACAAGGTCTATTTATAATATGCATATTTAAAATGTCAATTAAAAATTTGAATATAGTATAGTTATCTAGATATATGGCTACAATCTTGGCTAGAATGCTAGAGAAAAAGGTATGATTCTTGACAAATTCAGATACTTTAAGGTGGCAAAGGTAACACATTCTTTGATATTGTATTAACCTAAAGGTATAAAGATGTATTTCTGCAGTACATGCTTGTCATAAATACCATCAGCTGCTTCTGCCATTGCATTGGCTGCACATTTTGAGGCATCAGTATTTATGTGTTGACGTCAGGTCAGTCCTGCTCTAGTTGAAATCATGACAGATTTCCAGCACTCTCTCACTGTGTTATGTTGGTTTGATATATATATCATCCTCACTGTGTGATTATTTTTGCATATACATAAGTACATGCATGACAGAGTGTGTGACTGCCTCCCTCCTAAATCATGAGAGTGAATTTGGAAGTATGGTGACTGACGTGCAGGTAATAGTAAGCTTTTGATGGAGGATTTGAGCTGTGTGGCTCTAAAGGACAAAGGTCAACTTTTACTGCTGGTGATAATTGAGGCCATGTCTTCCTCCAGCCACTCTTTACTGCCAAAAACCTCTGTTGATGTTTTGTATGACACTTATTGTACACAACAGTATCTTTGTACAATCACTAGCATGTTTATTAACTTAAATGCTATTCAGATGTGCAAATGACAGTTTAACACAGCAGGCAACCATCTTTCTGCAACGCAAACTTAGGCATGTTCATGTTTTGTAAAAAGCGTCCACCTTGGTGTCTTTTTCAAATACAGTGGCACTGTTTGAGCAGTGGACTTTGATGACTTGCTCTTCTTGCCTGAATAAACTGTCTGTACCGTAGTGTTGTTTCTTTCACATTTAATATTCATCAGTGTTTACACTCTACCAGGATGTGTCCCATATTTTAAAAGGCGTAAATGATTGAAATTATCTTAAAGAAGTGTGTTTTCGGTCATTCAAAGATACTAATTCCCCAAATCTGAGTTCTGTTCTTCTGATGCAGACCTCAGTGCCAGCAAGTTATAAATTGCAAGGTTTGAACATTAAATTTTTATGTGAGCTTTGGGAAAAGGTCCATACCTCATTTCATAATTTCATATGACTTTACAAAAAGTCTTTTTATTCATAACAAAGCCAAACATCTGCTCAGGCGTTTACTCTGCGCTTATAAATTTCAACCACGCAACACGTTCAAACGTTTGTCGAGATAGTAGCCATGCCAATACAAGGGAAGTAATCCAATATTTTAGCATGAACAGTGGTTACCTCCCTTACTCTGTTCTTGCAATCACTCGCGACCTCCTACTTCGCCGCTAGCAAGAACAAATTAACGAAGTAGATATACATATTTACAAAGAATGAAAACAATCGCCACAGAGTCATTTGGCGATCGCGTGAAGGTATTGAGAACTAGCTTTTTATCTTCGGAAAGGTTAGTTCCAAAAATTGTGTTGACATGGGTTATAAAGTATGGATGGCGTTCTGCTGTCGCCTACATTGTATACAACTAGGAGTGGAAAGACCCAAGCTCGCGAATGTCTGTCAGTGACCGGGACACTGAGATCCCAGGTTAGTTCAGCAACAAAGTAACCTTGAACTTTCTTCAGACAGGCGTCAACATCCACGTCGACATGTATGACGTAGGTGGTGTGGTTGTCGCTGTCTAATCTACTTTCTCGTCTCGTGTCTCTGGGGGCACGTCGATGGGTTGACGGCATATCGGCGAGCATAAGACGTTGGGTGCTGTTGTTTCTCGTTCCCTAGTTTCTTGACATTTCGCTGAAAAAGAATATACTATCTTTTCAACAAAAAACAAAAAAAATCCCAAACCACCCCATTGTATTCACCTTTCTTCCTTGACATCTTTTTTCCATTACCACTGCACGATTTGTTTTTCGTCATATTATTTCGGGATTTGAAGGCTTCATCAAAAAAGACCCGTCCGTACCCCGCTGACGGTTGATATTCTTTTTGGGAAATGCAGCGCCATCTAGAAAGGAAAGGAAAAAGCTTATCGATCTTTGCTTCATGCCGGGTGGGTGATCCGATGCACAGCAAGTACCCAGTCAGCCCCATATGTGGAAAGAAAACACCTTGCGATAGTGGGATCTGTAACTCATTACGGCTTATCTGAAAACTCGAAAAGGTTTTCACACGCCAGCCATCAGTCGGGCGGGATGGTCTGTTGGTGTGTGTGAACATATCTTGTGTCCGATAAACAAAACTAGACATCACGTAGCTCGCCGTCCTCACGTGCGGAGCCACTACTCAACCCCTTCCCCTTTCTACGTGGAAAAAAGAAGTCAAGTATTATGGGTAAAGTAATCAAATACCATGAGTACAAGCAGTCAGCCTCCTATTCCCCAGGTCCAAACGTAAACACACACTACAGACATCTTTTCTTGCCAAGCCCAGGCGCTGGTTACAGTGCTCGTGTTACAAATGCTTGTAACCGCACAATAGTTTCCACTTAGTCGAACGTTCTGCTAATTTCTTAGTCTTGGCTGCCACCCAACCATAATTACGAGACCGGGGTGTAGATTCAAGAAGGGAAATGTGCAGGTGTCTTTCATGTACAACACACGCTGACATATATGATGTACAAGAATACACACATGATTATACATTGACGACAGACCCACACCTGCACGTGAGTCTCCACTCGGGTTCACCTCATATCTAACACTCGCCGACTATCAGACGCTTTGACCAAAGTCAGTCCGGTGCCATGCTGGCCTGAATGCTGATTTCTGTAGCTGACTTTGGCCATAAGTCGTCGGCGCCTTAAATTTAAAAATAGTTGGGGTCGCCCTCAAAAGACTGTGAATATGTGGGTAGATGGAGGGTCACCCTCAGGAAAGACAAATATCTTCGGTCGGACACAATAGATGTAACTGGATGTCGTCCACTGCCGACTGTTGTGGATGTTGGGGTGGGGGGTGGGGTCGCCCACTCTGGATACTCAGGAGTGCAGTGTCGGCAGCAGGCGATGGGAGTCTGATGACTCGATGTCCAGATGATAAATGGAATTGGCGACTGCGCGAAACGTGACGCCAGACCATTTATCTCGTGCTGGACAGACATTATTATTAACGAGGGCGCATTGTTGAGGCAGGAAAGCCGACTACAGGTGCCTTGTTTATGGAGGCCTCCACCTACCCACCCCATTCCCACCCCATACCGGTCTAAGCCGGTTTGCTTGGCGACATGATGCTTTCCGTGTCAGGTGCCAATGAAGACTCACTCGCTCATCTCTTATTTATCTTATTTATCGCCAAGTCGATGAACCAGGTGCGAGAACACATGCTAATCAAAGCGCAGGCATGCAGGATGCGGTGCATGTTTAATGAGATGACACTGTGGGGATGAGGCCATAAAAACACTGAGGTCTACCCCTACCTCAGGGAGGGTGGTGGTGGTTGTCTGACACATTCCGTTGCTTTTTCCAAACCTTTATTCTTCTGTGGAGATGGCAGAGGCATGTTGACTAGTGAATGTTGCCGTCGAACAGGGCTTTCAACTCAGCAGCTCTTCTGAAGTGCCCATGCTTCAGAAAGGGACTGACACTTTGATGGAGCATTTTAAAACTGACCATCCGAGGTCTGTGGTCAGGAGGTAGCTAAGGAAGGGGACAGGCAGTGTAATCAGGGTTGGCATCGATATCGGCCTGTGGGTCGTGTGATGGAAACACCGCATTTACCTGTGAAGCCCTGCATTTACAACCTGACACCCGATGAGAAAACTACGCGAAAAATGATTACATTCAGCTTTGGCACCGAAGTCTTAAAAAAGACATCTACAGTGAAGGAAGCGCATTAAAATCTGCGACGAAAAAGAAAATACCGAGAAGAAAGTAAGGACACGCAGGTGTAAAACTGACGTGAAGCTCGCACCTTACAGAGTTTGCCATGAGACCCTAACCTTGCACCCAATAACCTCAAGCTGCACCTTGTGTCACGAAACTCACGTATTGAGTAAACTGTACAGAAGTTGATCTTCAAGATCGAAAAAATAAAAACCATCTCCTACATGGTTATCGTCTCTCTGCTTGTTGAACAGTGAACACATCAACAACTCGACAAGCGACCTGCCATGTATTTGCCAGCTGAGTTCACATTCTCCATCACATACCTTGTTTGTAGAAGCCTTTGTTGATTCTTTGATAAATCGTTTCTACTCTAACCAAGAGAACGAAAAAAAGTCTTTACTGAAATACTCACAGAGCACAAACAACAGACATCTCGCCCAGCTCATCTCATTATCAGATAACAAACAGCAGCTTATCTCAGCTGAGCGCAAAGAACAAGGGCGACATCTTTATTTCAACAGGGGACATTGCACACAGGATTTATATTTGTCCAAAGATTGATGCCATGTAATGTTCACACCTGCCGCCATTTATTTCCCACGAGGTTCACCTGCGTGACTCCTGACTGCGCGAACCGAAGGTCAGCAAAGCAGCGGGAGGGACGGGTAGTGCCTACCCGAGTCAAGCTCAGATTTTGATAATTAGTATTTGACAGTGAATTAAACTCACTTTGAAATTGATTTTGCACTCGGCTTTGCCTCTAGAACTCTGTCTGAAGCCTTATCATGACCTGCACAGCCACGTGACGTGAAGAACGAACACTCCCACCCCTCCATCTCGTCCCTCCCTACTGACAGCCATCCACTCTCCCTTCTCGGCACCCGACACCCACAGCAGCACCCACTGACCTGTGTCACGTGATTGTCTCTCGACGTCTTCAGCACCTGGAACGTTCTGCCACTAAGTGAACTCTGCAACACATCCTGCCCTCGTCATTAACGCTTCCTTCGTCATAAACACTTTGCAAAGGGTAAACAAACACTGATCTGAGACGTGCTGCTTACTTTGGTGTAAAATAAACCACTAGAAGTCTTGGTTCCTTCTCTCACACCTGTGTAAGACCGCTCTGAACCGGTTTTACTTGTTTTCTTCAGGTAAGAGCCTAGTGACGTCATTGGTAACAAACACAGCAAACAACAGCAAACATCGGCAAACACCGGGGCTGCTGTAGACTGTCTCAAGTTCCCAAACCAAGCTGAAGCGCAGCTTAGGAGGAGGAGGAGGAGGAGGTGGTGGTGGTATGGGGGAGGAGGGGCGAAGAGTGGAATAGCCTGCTGCTCAATCGTTTAAACATGATTGCTGATAAGTGCTTCAGAAAGGTTCTCGCAGCTTCCTGGCTTTGGCAGAGCTCACGACCTCACGTGCCGCTCTGTCCTCCACCAGTGTGGGTGAGCATGCGTGTGTGTGTGTTTGCTCGCTCCTTCGTTTGTTCGCTTGTAAATGTTGTTTACAAAAAGGCCTCTTGCCCTTTTTGATGTTTGTTTCTACTTTCCAAATTACCACCACAGTTTCCTCTTGTCACAGGTGAGCAGGTCTACCTGCTGGCGCCCGACACCTGTAATTACCAGGGCGTGCACGTGCTGATAGCAGTTATTTACAGGTAGCTGCCACGCACCTTGGGGAGCACTTCAGTTCTGCCACTGCCACGTTAACAGAATAAATGCATTTTAACGAGCGTTGAGATGACGGCGTGTGCGTGCGTGCGTGCGCGCGGTGGTGTGTGTGTATCCTCGGTGGAAGCTGGGATTTCTTCTGATTGTCTCACACCATATATTTGTCGTGTTGGTTTTGTCATGACAATCGCCTTTGTCTTCATTACTATGATTTGTTATCATCTCGCGCCAGAGACAGCAGTTGTCTTCTTGTTTTTGTCTCTCAGGATAAAGATGCTTCATTGTGTTTGGAAAACATGTATTAAAGTGGTTAGGCCGTGCTCCGCTAAAGACAGTATTTGTTCCTCTTTATCTTTCCCTTGATGATAGCTTTCATCGTCGTGCACGTAAGTTGCTATTAGCACCTGCATGTGTGAGGGGTCAGGGGTCATCAGCTATCACTCGTCTGCAGAGCGTGCTGTGGGCTGTGCAGTTCTCTCGGCACCAGGCTCTCTGTCATTACGGAGGGAGCATCCTAAGGCCGTGCACGCGAGGGGGGAGCAGGCTGAGTGAACAGCCGGTGAAAAGGTCCTTAGGGAGCGCCGCAGCCCTGCTGTCGGTTGTTGTGGAGGCGAGGATGTAGATGCAAGACGTCAAGAAATGTCCGTTGGTGTGGCTGGGCCTAACAGCTTCTCCCCCCGCCATGCGGCCAGCATCTGAGTCGTCGTCACGGCCTGGTGGCTCCGGGTGGGCGGCTGTCGTCTGCTGCCTGGCGCTGGTCCTGCCTCTCCTGGTAGGTGTCTCTGTCTCTCACTTTGTGAACTACGTTTGATGGTGAAGTCGCTCCATACTTTTCTGTGTCAGATTCATGCGCGTCCTAGTATAATACGTGTGTGCGTGTGCGTGTGTGTGAGAGAGAGAGCATCAACAAATATAACAGACGTGGGCGAGTACATTTTCCAACATGAATAACATAGATCTGCAAGCATCTGATTTCATTGATAAAATAACAGAAATGCGTGGGTATCGACTTCCACACTTACTCCACCCAAATATCAGGGAACTGCGAGTGAAGGTGTTGTTGATAGCGGACAGTGTCTGCTGAAAGTACAGTGACTGTAGGTAGCATGGTGTGTAAACAGGGTCTGCACCCAGTCACCCATAATATTCTACTCAACACCTTTATTTTTATGTCAGAATAACAACATACTCCCTCCGAGGTGTATTTTGAGATAGTGCTTGCATGACAGCTATTAATAATAAAAACATTTGTGTAGCGAGGTGGCAGCGCTGGGTGAGAGCGGGGTTCGGCTCCAGGAGTTTTTAAGTGTTTATTTTCATCAGTTCTCCGAGTCCTACAATACTTATACTCCGGCATGACGATCGACCTGAACTACAAGTGTATGAAGCAAATAGTTTCCTTTAGTGACCTCCCGCCTGTAATTATTTCTGTAATTGGCATTACATGTGTCACAGACTGTCCTAGTCCTGTCATGGTAGTTGTACTGCTACATAATGCAGATATACAGGTTCTTTGATACACACCAGTCTTTAACAAGTTAAGCATGGTTTGAATATCAAGCAGGAGGCCCGTTAATAGAAAGTTTCACGAGGACTGACTGCGAGTGACAGGTAAACAAACACTTGTCTAACTGCAGGTGCGAGCTGACAGCGGACTTGCAAGTGCGTGCCACGGCAAACCGTGTACAGGTAGGTTGCTACCATCTGCTACCTGTCATTTGCTTGTTGTCGTCTGCTTTATTATCACAATTTCGTTGTTATTTCATTTTCAACATGAAGTTTGTGTCGTCTGTAATATTGTCTGTAATGCTGTCCACAGCGTTTTTCTTTTTTGGTGTCGGCAACGAACTTGTCTCCTGTGAAATTGTACCACCATTATTTTTTTGTCAAAATTGTCGTTGTGTTGTCTATATATATATATAGTGAGGTCATGTTTGTAAACAGATACGACTAATTAATATATGGTCCAGCTGTCCCTGACTCAGGCCTTTACAATGTCTTGCCACACAGCCCCAACACCTGCTGTTGACCTGTGTGCGTGGTGACCTCTGTAGGTGTGTATCGAGACAAAGGACGGGAAGCATTCAATCTCATGTTGATACAGAGTACTTTGCACCCAGCATTACTCAGTCATTACAAACATTCGAAGTCCTACTAGGTCTCTAAACCCATTTCTCTTGCCCACTTCACTACACGTTTCATTCTGATGTAACTGCCGTGCAATCACTTGCATAAAAAATGAAAGCAAAGCAAATCTCCATGCAAATTATTTAATTTTTTGGTAAACAAAGTGTCCGGTCCGTATTTTTATCTGTGTACTCAGGGTCGCAGGCTTCAGAAGCTCCATCGACACACAGGGTTGCCAGTGTTTGCCCAGTGAAATGGCTTTCATGCCAACAGGAAGATGCATTGACATGACAATATTTCCCGAGCTCCGCCAGTTGCCAGCAGCGCTGCTGGATTATGCTTATTACACTCCACGATTATCATTTGAAATTCACTTTTTAGGATGCTTATTACATCTTTGCCATTTTTCCATCCCTTAAAAAAGATTTCATTTCCTTACTTGGGCTTTCCCATACAGACAGCTCGCCATATATCGCATTCTCTTTTATTTTCAGACGGAGAGGTCTTGGCAAGCCAGCAAGATGGCGCTGTGCAGTTCACAAGTTTTTCCACGTGCGTTGGTCAGTTTGCTAGCGGAAGAAAATGTGTTGCTGGGAAGGCAATGTTATGTATCCTGGCAGCACATTTTTGCTTTGTGACAGAAGCCATAGTTTTTAACCCATTACAAAAATTCCTTAACAGGTTTTCTCCACATTCCTTTCATTTGTCGCGAAGAAATCACGAGATCTCGCACCATTTCCACTTCGTAAGAAAGATGTTCATTTTGCTGTAATAATCTAAGACAACCCTTTGAAAGGTTAAAAAAAACCATCTTAAACATTTTTCATTACTTATCCTCCTCACAAGAAAGCGAATGCTTTATTAGAAAAAAGCTGGTTTCGCCCAGCAGCGCCGCGTCAACCACTGATTGCTGCTCAACATTTATGTTGGGGGGAGAGTGCAAGGGAGGAATAGTTCACTGTAGGTGGGTTTTACTGTACTTGAGTAGCAGCCTCAGTGTCTACACATAGTGAATGTGGTCATTACGACCGTTAGACGTTGCACCGCATGCCCTGGGTGCGTGCTGCGTGAGAGAACGTGAGTAACTCTGTGTGCACGTGCACAAGATGGCGACCCGGACTTCATCGTGGGCGTGCAAGGCATGCAGCAGCCGCTGTGTTTCCGCTTGGAGGGACAGCCTGGCCAGGTGATCAGACTTCTACAGGATCCGGACACAGGTGCGCTGTTCAAAAAGTAATCTTGTCTTTCAGTCTCAACCGACTAAAGATTTAATTAGTGTTTTTTCTTTCTCTGTCTCTCTACTCATATTTTTTGTTTGTCTTTCTAGCTCTTTGCCTTCCTGTCTGCTGATAGCATGTAGAGCATACGCTGAAGAAATTACCTGACGAATAAAGCTATGACCCTGACTGTTTGTGGTAATCTCCAGGTGTGATGGTCAATGTGTTTGTCGTAATCTCCAGGTGTGATGGTCAATGTGATTGTCGTAATCTCCAGGTGTGGTGGTCAATGCTCAAATCACACAGCCTGTACCCGGTTTGAAGAAGACGTACCTGGGAGCTGTTCTCATTTCAAGGCGGAATTTCCAGGTAGTGGCACGACTCGGCCACATCGCCGTGAACAGCTACAAGTTCTTGTGGGGGCCGACCTCGGCCCGCCTGGTGCACGGGCATCGTATTCTCATCGCCCCCACACTCATGGCCCTCACTCTACGTCACCGTAACGTCACGCTGGTGGTCAAGAGGCACATGCCCGAAGAGGACGTGAGTGACGCACAGATCTTCGACGCCAACGACGACAAAGATGATGACGATTATCACGATGACGTAGAAGAAAAGTTCACTGCGCCGAGTGACGTTCTTTCAGCTGCAAACGCCTCCTCCAATCGGGACAGTCTCCGCTACCGACGTCAGCGTCGCCAGGGTAACGTCCGGGGCGCAGCACCAAAAAACACAGGTCAAGGCAGAAAAAAGAGCACTGAAGGTCACAAAGGTCGTAGGGGTGGCAGAAAGGTCGGAGGGCGCAAGAGTCAGCAAGGACGACAAAAAAACAATGATGTCACTTCACCTGCTGCTGTCCCTGCTGTGAAGACGATGCCAACGACGATGAAACCCACTAGGACGAGGTCGAGAGCGACAGACAAGGACGCGATGGTGGCCTCCCCAGGACCGACGAAGACAGCGAGGAGTCGTCAGACACAGTCCACTCCAGCACCCAAGGGCAACAGGACTCAGTCACGTGACGCACAGCGACGATCTCTTGTTGGCCGCCAGCAGGACAACGTCGCCTATATGGGCTTCTACGTCACAGATGCACGCGACCTGTCACCGGATACACATGGGTTGCTGGGTAAGTTGCTAATCACGTGTATGGCTAGGTAAAGATTAGCTCCCCTGCTCGACAATTGGCAATAGCTCCAGAGTAGTCGTGACATCAGTAGTGGCGTTGACGTCACGAAAATGATGAGTAATTATAGTAGCGTTGACGTCATGCCAATAGTGATTGATTATAGTGGCGTTGACGTCATGACAAGATGAGTAATTCTAGTAACGTCAACATTACGCCAATAATGAGTAATTATAGTGGCGATGACGTCATGGCAATAATAACTTTTTAAAAATAGAAAATGTCCCTCTTGAAAGTGAGCAAAATGCGTTGTGCAGCACAAAACAAGGTGTTGTAACTAAAAATAGAAATACAGACTCAAAACGACAAGCTATATTGACTCAGAAGGAAAGCATAATTGCACTCGTAACAGTGTTAGAACATAGCAACAAACAACGCAGGCGACAACAACACACCATACAGGTGTAGGTGCGCGAGCTGACAGTTAACCCGAGGCACAAGAAGCTGAGTCTCAACACACGTTTGTATGCTTTCAACATTTAGTTTTTTGTTTCTTTGCGCGGTGTAGACACAATGAAAACCAGAGCAGAATGGTCTGAGTTACTCGCAGGACTGAGCCTGGGTGAGCACCACAGTAGTTGACAATGGCCCTGGAGCCTGGGTGAGCACCACAGTAGTTGACAATGGCCCTGGAGCCTGGGTGAGCACCACAGTAGTTGACAATGGCCCTGGAGCCTGGGTGAGCACCACAGTAGTTGACAATGGCCCTGGAGCCTGGGTGAGCACCACAGTAGTTGACAATGGCCCTGGAGCCAGACGCAGGGCGACACAAACACTCTTGTCATCATGAAGCAGCCTCGTTTACAAACACATCGGAAATCTCAACCACTGCCAGCTATCTGCACACCGCCTTATCTTCCTCAGAGCTTCATGAAAACTCAGAACATTTTGCGTGCCTTCAGGTTGTTCGTCCACGACTTTCAAACGTGACGGTTGGTCTAGAATTAATGTGGAAAACAGCGATTGCTGGTTATCTCTCCAGCCAAACACCATGGTGTTACGTAACAATAATTGGAAAATAACATGGACGATGACTATGTGTCCGAAGACTTGGTAACAGCTTACAGACGATCGTTATATATTTTTCAGGTCAGTTTCTGCACAAAACCGTCACAATCCAGCGAGTTCGCAGGAAAGCCGGTGGCAGGGTCAAGGCCATGCTCCTTGTGGGCACGTCACAGCGTCACGTGATAAAAGCTAGTCTGCGCACGCGCACAAACTTGGTGCTGAACTCAAGCAGCACGTGCTGGTGGGTCAAGGAGGGAGGTGACGGGGCTGTAGACGGCGACTACGACGACTACCTGGTCCCCACCTTGAGTTCTACTCACCCCCTCCCCTTGCCCCCACCACCTGACCCCTCCAAATGACGTCACTGGCCAGAAAACTTCCGCCTCACCTCAGGATTACCGGCCCTTGAGCACCCGCCAACCACCAGCAAACCCGCGGCACCGGGCTGTAGCTACAAGACCCATTCCACAGACTCCGAGCCTTGAGGGAGTCGCTGGAGTCGCCTGCCCCTCGCTCGCTCCAGTAGAGAGACTGCAGTCCCTGTGTCCCTGTCCTCCCGGTGTTGGCAGTACGACAGCTCCATTCCAGTTCTTTCCAGTTTCCCAAACATAGAGGGCGGCTTTTGCATGCTGGCACTGTTCCGGGTGGCTTGGGATAGCGTCTTGGGGTACATGTGTTGACCCAAAGGTCAAATATACAGAGTTTAGCGACAGGTACCCCATCACAGCGGCTGACAGATGTCAATGAGCAGTACTGCGTCAGTTGTCAAGAATTTCTAAACCTATCCTAAGAAAGATTTTTCCAGATCTTTAATATATAGCTGTACAAGGGGTACGATCTCTTCAAAGTGTAATATTCTTTATAGAAACAGCATTTTTCAGAATATTTATCAAAAGCAAACAATTATTTTTCAAGTTATTCAAAACACTCTTCCATCACCTCCCACGCGACGGTGCCACGTGATCATGCGTCGTGAGCTGTCGGTAGTCAATAACCTGTGGAAGTTTTCTGGCCCTTGACCTTTGCACTTACAGTGTGTGGACGTGTAATATGTTGTTGTTGTTGTTTAGGTGGTGATGTGTGTTAGTGTGAACGTGTAATGGGCTGCTCTGCTCTAGGTGATATTGAGAATGCCGATGCTGAATGTTTCATGCTTCATGGTTCCAGTGAGGTCTCAGACTATCCCATGTCTTAGAGTTATCTCCCTTACTCACGGCAGGTGTCGGTATTGTGCATTATTTTGACAATAATTCTGTGTGCATTTTGTTGCCAAACTAATTTAAATTGTATATAATCTTGTTGACACTTTGGTCACGTAGCCAACCAATGATTACTATTTATCAGTTTTGTTACATCCTTTCAACCTTTCAAGTCCTTCGTCATCGCTTTCCGCCAACAGCCGCCGTGACGTGACCTCATTCAGTCTGTAACAAACACTGATGTCTGGCACTCCAACACAGTCTTACACACTTGTACACAATAAACGTGACGAACTGTCCAATCAAAGTGTTGCTGTCTTGACCTCACCGCGTGCTCATCATCCAGGTGTGACAATGACGACACATGTCCTGACGTCAGCCACGTCTTGCTGACGTCATCGTCCCCACTCTGCTTCCCCGACCTCGCACGTGCAGCTGTGGTTGACCCCGGGACTTGCCCAGACGTGGCCAGGTATCGACTGTCAGAATGTAGGGTCTGGGGGAGCAAGCACCGAGGTGGCGAGGGCCTCGTTGTGCGCCATCAAGTAGTCACACTAAGTCACACTAGTCCTGATAGAGGGCGCCAGCGTGCGGAGCATCAGACGATAAATTGCCGACGTCTGTACTTTCTGGGTCGTGGGGTTGTCTCCATCAAACACACTTTGATTGCAATACATAATCATCAGTGGCAAGGCCCTGAACTCTGGGTGATGGATCGACCTGGGTGAGGGGGGCGCTTGGCTTGGCGGGCGGTGGTTTGGTTGCCGTGACTGCTGGTGGTGGTGGTACACTGGGAAGGTGGGGGGTCCTCAGTTACAGCTACACCAGTAACACACAAGCCTGAACTACGAGGGGAGTGACGACCTCAGCCATAGCTACACCATAGTTGTACTAGGTGGGGGGGGGGAGATGAACTGTTCCTCCTTGAGAGACAGATGGCGCCGTTGTCCACTCGATGGCAAAGCTAACAGATTGCCGGCAGAGGAAAGCGAGCTTGTCACGAGGGCAAATCTCAAGTGACGTCACAGCTCACCATAAAAGGGAGAGAAGGGTTTTATCATTTTTGAGATGTGGCTGCTACTTGGCAGTGAAAAATCACAAAGAACATTCAGGAAGTCTTCAACTAATTTAATTAGAAGGACATCGCAATAATCCGTTTTGGGCTTTCAGAACTGATTAGTTTCGTCCACGTGACCAAGTCAGCACTCACGGCTGGCGGTTTATACGACTTCGCCTCTATCGTCTCCTTCGACGTCGCCTTCTCAGATCATCTTGTCAGGGTCACGGTGAGTTGAACTGAGGCCAGGAGCTACTTTGTGTGCCGGCCGCTACCCACCACACTCCTCACCATACGACTTCAGGCGTTGGGAAAATCATGTTCACCTTCTCCTTTTGAAGACAGAAAAAGAAAAACGGAAAACACTGCTGTCAGCCTCACGATGATGCGGGTATTTTAAACGTCCTGCATGTAAGTATGTAAGACACATGTGTGGTGGGTACGTCTACTGAGACATGAAGACTTGGTGATTGCGTATCAACTGAGGTTGTTGATGTCGTAAGTCGATTGTCCACCAAGACAGTTATTTTTGCAGGAGATTGCGCAGAAAGATATTAAAGGTGTACAGTCCCTGTTGAGGGCGGGATTGATCGACTGTAGACCAGAGCCCGGGGCTGTATGATGGCTGTACACTGTAGTTGTAGCCGCTAGGTGGGGCGAGCTGGACTGATGTGCTTCATGGTGTTGAGAGCTCCACTCGTCCTGAGTACACTCTGCTACAAATGTCGATACACGTGCAGCGCTGTCAGGTCAGCGAAGACAAAAGGTCTGCAATGCTGGGCCCCAGCACAGCGGCACTTCCATGGATTCCCGGGAGTTGAGGAATTTTTTTTTTAAGTGCATTCCATTGCACTGTGGGTATGGTGCTGACCAGACATGCGCCTTGAAGACGTGTGACGCGATCAATGGCCGCTGATGTCGCTCCAGGGTTGACAGTTCACTTCGGCTTACGGTTGGTGAAGTCTTCAGCCTCTCTCCGAGACTTACCACCTTACTGTACAGACGACAGGCACGACTAACACTGACAAGAAGCGTGTCACCTTAATTTACAAATGGCGGAGACATTTATCCGTTGGAATAGGGATGATATCAAATAAGTCTTACAGCCGTTGATTTAAATTAATGTTGCTCCAAGGAGAAGGCAGGAAGTGGGTTCAAGAGATGGCGATGTTTCATTGTCCGTCAGCAGTCCGAGCTTTTTACCCTCGGTACACGTGTCTGCCCCTGGCCAGCAACGAGCATCTCTATCGGGCCACAAACATACTTTGCTGAGGTCACCTTATTTTTAGAAGGAACTTTTTTAATAGTCAGCAGCAATTAGTGAAATGTCCTCGTTCAGCTCATTTTTTCCCTTTCCCA
This sequence comes from Pomacea canaliculata, assembly GCF_003073045.1. Taxonomy (NCBI): domain Eukaryota; kingdom Metazoa; phylum Mollusca; class Gastropoda; order Architaenioglossa; family Ampullariidae; genus Pomacea; species Pomacea canaliculata. The sequence goes on from NC_037598.1 coordinate 26,207,248, forward strand.
GCATTCTATATTCGATTTCTGATTTCCTCCGTCTTTCTCGTTTTCCTTTTTGTGCACCTCTGTCCCTCCCTTCTCCTGTATCCCCGTACCAGTTGCTGTCTACCTTGCCAGGTGTCACGCCCAATCGCTGTCAGTCACGACTTCCCGTTTCTCTTGATGGTTGTCGTGACGACCTCCTGTAACCTCAGGTTCATGTCACTGAGGTCAAAGGTTAACACGATTCCCTTCTCGCAAGTCTGTGAAATGTTTACGTTGTTGTCAAGTAGGGCCACTCCAAGTCTTCTCACATTTCTGTCCTCAACCCGACGGATGGTTGTGAGGGAAATAGAGTTTGTGTGAACTAGAGACCCGGACTCGCAGTTTGCTGTTTTCACTTTCTGCTTCTGATATTTTCTAATGGGTTAGCTGATTGCTGCTTTGGTTTTCTATAGCCATATAGAGTTTCTATGAGGTATCCAAGACTTGAAAATGGCGGGGATTACTTGTGTGGATCACATGACCGCATTGCTGGGGGAGAAAACGGTTGTAAACAAGAAATGCTGCTGCATTGGGAAATATTTTATCGATGCCTGACAGGCTGTAACAACAGCCCCATCATTTCTTGCACACAGCTGCAAAATCACAGCAAGGCCCATTTCACAATTTCTGCAGCATTTGTAATCCTACCTGCAATATGGCGGCCAGAAAGCTGGGAGAGTTACCTCCCCTGAGATGTACGGCAAGTTGGACTTCTCTGATGACGACACCAGCACCAGCACCAGCACGATCCTCAGAGTCGGCTGCTGCAACCATCGTATTTGCATAAATGATTAAAGAAATAAAAAAAACCTTCTCAGCTTTCCTACTCGGAAGAGCTGAAAAACACGGTCATGGGCGGGTAATCCAATCAGCTCATGGGCGGGTAATCCAATCGGCTGGCTGCTGACCGTGAGAACGAAAAAGTCCAAAAGTGAAAATGAGACCGAGATGGGAGCGAGGCTTGGCTGCCTTCTTGATCCGGGCCATTCCGGCCGCCATTATAGTCGTTACCAATGCTCCAGCAAGACTGGCAATTCTATTATTGGCTGTGATGGGGGGAGCCACCGGCCATTAAGATTAAGCTGCGATATTGCTGACTGTGGCGGAGGATAGCAGCAATTTGGGAGATTGTCTCTGCCAGATATTGTTACAGCTCCTGACACCACCACAGCCCTGGCGCCTCCACAACCACACCTGACGATGCCACAGGCCACAGAGCCAGGGCTCGGGGCCAATAATACTGAGAATACTATAGTGATATGCCTGCAATACTACTACTACTAACTACTACTATAACTAATAATACTACTACTACCGTAGTCGCGGTACTCTACCTTGTGACGTGTTATTACAGTCTCAATATTTCAACCTTTCGTTGCCAAGTTTACTCCGTTAAAGACGATGTTACATCACTTTCATTTCCCACTCAGTTTCACATTTCACTAAGCTTCAGTTCTCTTAATCCAGAGTTATCTCCGGCTAATCTTACTCCAAAGTGCCTTGCTGACCATATTTATCTATAATATATATTACAAATATGTAGCTAAGATATTAAGCATCCCTATCACATATTAAAATGCTATCTTATATACTAAAATACCTAGCTTACTAGACATCGCTCACATGTCAAACATATCTAGCTGATAAACTAAGCAAAGGTAACCTATACATTACATGTAACATACCTAGCCTGTATACTACACCTAGCTCACACGTGAAGGCAGGTGAAACACGGAGCTGATATATTAAACATATATTTCTATACTAAACATGCCTGACTCATACTTTACTCTTGTGGCCGCCATCACTACTACCATCTTCATCATCACCACCCTCCCCCCACTGCACCATTTGTGGAGGAGATGATGTGTGGACTGGTGACTGACAGGAAGTTTGTGTCTTGGTGCCAGTCCCACAGCAAGAAGGTTGTTGTTGTTTGTGTACACAGCATGTCAGAGCAACAACAACAACTCCTCAGGTGCAGTCTGGGGGTCAGTCTTGTCCTCTACATGCTCAGTATTTGGGGTGTAGATGGAAGGGCATTACTTTCTCAAGTCAGGGTAGCATTTGAAGCCCCAGTAACCTGTAACCCACCCTTCACAGCAGGGCTGATTCATTCTCACGAGCAGTTGCTTTCTAAAGCTTTTTTTCTTAGTTTGAAAATAAAATAAAATATTTAACCTGCTACATGAGGGCGGGAATCATCACCAGCTCTCGTCCAGCAGCACATTCATGATGTCAGTGAGGTGCAAGCCGGAAGTGTGAGTTCCTTCTCATCCCACCTCATTCTTTATTCTCTTTTTTCTTTCCATCTTCTGTTACTTGGCCTGGGCGGCGATTGATTTAGGTGTTGGGTGTTGCCGAGCTCGGACAGCCTGCCCCTCCATTAAACATGCGGCCAGCGTCTCCCATTGGCAGCTCAGCTCCTGAAAGTTTAAAGCCAATATCCTGAATTTTCACAAGCCTCCTTTTTTCCTCTTAGGAGAAACAGCTTTCTCCTGAAACCATCGAGATTTTATCTTTACCATGCATCGTGAAGGCGCATGCGCGGCATCAAGAGGAAGGTGCGAGGAGTGCTAGCAATCAATAGAAGCTGGGACTTCGAGAAAGCAGCGTGACGTCACAAAGTCACAAAAAACGATTTGCATTCACGGCAGACACAGACGATCGGTCACATGACCTCTGACGGTTTGTGACGTGCGCCTGTTTCGGTTAAACTTAACGTCACTCAGTGCAAGCCGAGACGCGGCTGTCGCACCATCAGGCATCAAGGAGCAATGGGCGTCAGCATCCGGGTGACCTGAGCATCCGCAGGCTCGGGGCGACTTGCAGCGGGACATTGGGGGCAGGAGAAGGGAGGGTGGACAGTCTGAGGGGGTGGGTGGCCGGCGGGTGGCTAAGCTTGGCCGGACGCAGCAACAATCGAATTGAGTCGCCGTCACTGTCAGGAGGAACTTGGCTAACTGAATAAAAGACTGCGATGTCGGACTGTAAAAATTCGATCAAGCAAAAAGCAATAGCAGTGCGTCAAAAGTAATTAGCGTCGTTAAAATTTGTTCACGTGATGACAGCGCCACATTGGAGGAGGCAAAACTTTATTATCCGACGTGGAGCTGCCACAAGGACTGGCGCTGGCGGCCGGACCGAAAGGTCTGAATGATTGCAGGAGAAGGAGAGATCCTTGCAGAAGGCCGTGGGGCGGGTGGGAGGGTGGGTGGGCAGGGAGGCTGAAGCCAAATCGAGTCTGCATGTTGATGCTTGCCACGTCATGCACTTTCTCAATTAGTCTCCCAATACATCGGAGGACAAACTTGGTCTGCGAGTTGGGGTGGGGTGGAGTCGGGTGGGCGGAGGTAGGGTGACTGTGGCCATGACACTCTGTAGTCTCCGCCACATGGCAGAGCAGAGAGATGGAGATACTGACTTGTTCGCTTGTTGGACGGACAGACGGACGCACACGCAGACGTTTTCATTTCGCTCCAGTCACTGACATGTATAAAATCATCAGGCACCAAAGATGGATGTATACTCAGTATCCACTGACAGTCACACCGGGGGTGTGGGAGTGCATGTGGTGGGGGACAGTTTCTCACAAGAATGCAGACACGTAAGCACACACACAAATAATTGTCGCACAAGAATACAAACATATTAGCACACACACAGAACATGTACAAACTCCTGTCTACTCACCATCCACCGCAAGACTCGAGTTTTTCTCTCCGATGCACATCCTTGCGCAAAAGTTATTTTTAACTCATCTATGTTGAACTTATTTTTGCCCTTATTTTATTTTACTGGCTTCCCCTCACCTGCTACAGCAGAATGTCATCCTCCTGTACTGTCGGCTCATGCCATCATCTCTGTGTGCTGCATGTTGACAACAAGCTACATTTTCACCAGTTGTGTCCTATGTTTCAATAGTGTACAGAAGGAAGAGAGAGAGAGAGAGAGAAAAAGAGAGGGAGAACTATAAAAGTGTCCGACATTCATGAGAAAGACCGGGTGGGTAGGAAGGCTTGGGGATACCTGTAACACCTGTACAACTGTCAAACCATCTTTATTCCGCATCCCACGGAACTCGTAGAGACAGACACACGTGACTTCACTGGAATCAACATGTCGGCAGGTCAGGCGGTTCGCAACATTTCCACATCCTTCCGTTTCATCACCAACACCACCAACCGCAACATTCTGTGCGCCGAGACACAGCAAACCGTGTTTTTCGCTCGGGCTAGCCGAGACCACAGCAGCGCTGGAGGTTTTTCCCTTCAAACTCGAGACCCGCAGCGAGTTATTTGAGAAAACAGCGCGTGAAGTAATCACATTCTCCACCTCCTTCATGCCACGTAATGCCAGCGGTGACGTAGGCGGTGTGCGCGAAGGAAGTACCCTGATTGCCGGGCGGACGGGTGGCCGCTGCCTCCACCCCGGTGTTGACTGTGTAAGCAGTCAGGGTGTCCAAGACAACACTTGTCAACCTTCAGGAAAATACGAGAGCAAAGCGCTGTCAGGTCTGGGCTGGCAGATGAGACGTCACGTCACGTGACCTATGTACGCGTTCTTGAGTCGAGCTTTGGTGTGACGCCATACGTCAGAGCTGAGCCACACTGTAGAGTGACGTCACACCACTCGTCACCTTCAGAGCGGCTCCGTGTTTAGAAGTGTTTGTCACGTGACGTGGTAAACCCGTCCTTCAAACTGATTAATTTATTTTATTAATTTATTTAATTTATTTTGATGAAGCTTGGGGAAGGCAGGAGGCAGTGGCATTATTTTAGGAAACGTTGAGCAGCGACAGGTGCTGGAGTCTGCTGTAGATACCGCGCTCAGTCTATTGAAGTAGACAACATGGACTCCATTCACGTTAGTGGCTGTCTGTCTATTTACATCGTGCGACATGTGTATGAACCGTGTAAGACATGTAGGACACGTGGAGACATGTGTAACATCTCCAAGTGTTGCCATGTTAGGCAATCACTCGCCTAGTACGTCACTATTAGTGAAGACGACGACTACTGTGACGTACCAACGGCGTTTGCTCAGGAGGAAGACTCATCACACCCTCTGCAATGCTGTTGTCCCCACGGCATCAGGTAAAGTTTCGGGTCAATTAAACAAAGATAACGGGTATCATCGATCAGCAGGAAAGCAGTCTGCGGCTGATTGGCTTTTGATTTGCTGAAGTCAGTCCACACTGGGAGGCTTGCTCAGGGAGGACACCGCGGGACCCAGCTCTCCTGGAACCACTTGGTTCTTCTGGTTTCATAGCCTGCACACCGCTGCCTTCTGCTCCTACCACTGGGAGGAGAACGAAAGAAAATCAGAAGGGTTGGGGGATAGGAATACCAGAGGAAAACTCCCGACGGTCACGTGAACAAGTGTCCTCTCCAGACCATCAGGTGACCAGGTGTCACATCCACAGTGAAGTACGAGTGGTCGTGGCCTGAAGTGACCTTCGACCCTCAATGTGATAGAGGAAAGCAAATTTCTATTTTGAAAAGACTGCTTCCTGACGATCAAAATGTGAATTTAGTTAAAATTACCCGTGTCTTTCGACTCCCGATAAAATAACTTTCATCATCACATCCATTTGCTCAGACGCTCACCAGAACCTCCTGCCCACCCTCCTCTGTGCTCCCCCAGTTTTTCCCCGATTGCTGCATTCAGGTCCAGCGCCACGTCGCCATGTTGTCCGGCGCCATTTTGCCGGCGCCCTCTTGCCTGCAAGATAAAAGGAAAATGCCCGTATTAACTGATGTCATTTAGAGAGACTTTTTCCCCGAGAAAATGAACAATTGCTTTCAAGCCTTTAACGAAAACGATGGATGGCTTTATCTCCCTTCTCATTGCAGGTTAGCGAGGACAGGGAAAGACAATATTGCAGCCAAAACTCGTTTTGTTTTCATTTCACAGTCCATCTTTATCTCCCGACAGTTGTCGCCATTGTCTCTTTTCCTTTAACGAAAGTGAACTCACCTAGAGTCTGCGTTACAGAAGCAGTGCTGCAAAGTCGGCATCAACAATTTCCGCAATTCAAGTGGGAAACAGCTCACAGAAGGGAGATAACTGCCTTTCATGATAACCGAGACGTCCCTCAACTCCTCCGCGTCCTTGTCGTCATCTTCATTGTTCTTGCCGGGGCCGATGGCTGTGAAAAGATTTAAAAAAAGAAAGGAGGCAGCACCCCGCCATGGTGTGGGTCCCTCGCGTGCAGCTCAAGACAATGGAGGCGGGGAGGGAGGGGGCAGGGGGGGGGCAAGAGATTGTCCTTGTCAGGAGGCAGGGAGGGGCCGGAATTGTCCTTGTCAAGGTGATGGAGGAGGCACCAGCAGGGGAATGGGAGAACGAGGCTCTGTATTGATCGTGCGAAGAAGAAAAGGATAAACACGTTTATTCGCACCATCACACGCACAAACACACAAACACACGTGACACGCGAGTAAGCGCGTGAGTCAAGTGTGACGTGTAGGTCATGAGTCACAACGATCTACACGATGAGTCACACAGCTCACACGTAGAGGAGTCCAATCACTTCCCCAGAATTCACCTCCGCCAAAGCAAGTCACTTCAAAATTCAAATACTGTTGGCAAAGTTCTCGGGCAGTCCTCCAACACCGGGCTGACGACCTGGGGCAGGGGGGACTGAAACACTGGTGTGGATACACGTAGGTGTATGGATGTCAGTAGGTGTGGATACAGGTAGGTGTATCGGTGTCAATAGGAGGGATAGAGGTAGGTGTATCGGTGTCAATAGGTGTAGATACATAAGTGTATCGATGTCAATAGGTGGAGATACATAAGTGTATCGGTGGCAATATGTGGAGACTGGAGACAAATGTTGGGCAAATGTTGATCCTCGAACTTTAATCATTAGGTTTACGACCTTTAACCATTTCAATGTCGAAGGTTTGACCAAGTTTGGTCACGTGAATGTTAGAGGAAACCACGGACTGGGACCAACCTTGGAGAGATTGGATCTCTGGTGACTAACTCTAACCCTGTGCCAGTCCAGACGATGACAACAGGACTTGAAACAAACTCAGGGGTGACTTTTGGCTACTACACCGGATACAAATATTTGGAGTGGGGTAAAGATGGATCCACCCCCCCCCTACGGAATATTTTGTGCTTTAGTGAAAAGAGTGGTGAAGATGGAGTTCTTCCTCCTGCAGAATATTTGCAGTTCAGTCAGAAGAAATGCAGAGAAAAAGAAAAATATAGCTGGAGAGAATCATCAGTAAGAAGAGTCATTAGCAGGAAAAACACAAGATGAATACACTGGGCTTATTTTTACTTACTGTATTATCTACACCAGAATCCTGTGGAGCAATCAACAGTCCTGACTCATGATTGAGTTCTGCCTTCTGGAGAAAAAACGAGATGGCAGGTAGTTACTTTTAGTCGTAAAATATTTCCGCAAAGCACAAAAAACAATGAATTTCATTCTTGTCTTTTATTTTTGCTTGGTAAATTAGTTTGTCTTATTTCGCTGCGAGCAAAAAACTAAATTACAAGAGAAGCAGAGCCTTGGCAAGGATACAACACCTCTCGTAGAATGTCGCAAATGTTTTCCGTTTGAACTCCTTGCCGACTGTTATCCTAGTCGACCTCACGACCGCCAAACTTTAAAAATCGTTTTGCGGCTGAAGCGACAGCCTGTTCATTTACTTATGTGAGGACGAAAAACATTTAAATTGTTTCAGCAAAAAGGAGATGGAGCTCATTCCAGTTTGGGAAACGAAAATCGCAAAGGTGGAGGTCATGCTGGACTGAGAATATTTCTCCCCTTTCCACATTTTGCAAAATAAATCATATTCTTCTTAAAGTTAAAAATAACAATTGACATTAAAGATGAGATTTTACGAATATCTGTCATCGGCCTTGCAAGGGATTTTTTTTCAAAAAAGAGGGGACAGCGAGTTGATGGGGTGGAAGTCTACTCCGCCATTGTGGCGCAAAAGCAAGGACTGAGGAGCTGAAGACCCGGTCTCTACACTGACGAGCATGAATGTTTCATCACCAGAACATTCACAGCAGCCAAAGTCTATCAAGGAAAGAGCTGTCAGCTCGTACAAGACTATTGACCACCATTGCAGTCTGGGAAAAGCCTGCTTTTAGCTGCGCCATCTGTGCTGCCTGTCAAGCCAGGTCTGTGGCAGTCAGCAGGAGGACAGGACCCGGGGATGGGGAGGCAGTTGGCAGCTTTACTTAGTGAATTACCTGCTCAAGCATATCTGAGTTATGAATTGCACTAAACATGACTTCTGCTGTGAACTGTACTCAAGTGTGGACTTGCACTGACATGCATGACGTCACCATTGTACTAGAGAACGTACTTGAGGTATACGCGGATAACACACACGCCCTGCATTCAATGTAGATAACTTGAATTATATCCTGTGCTACAGCACATACCCTGCATCACACGCTGTAATACCTTGTGTCGTATTTGTTTCTAGGAAGGCTACCATTTTGGAGCTTCTGTTTATGTTTGTGTTCAGGCAGATACAATGTTGTTCGCATTTAAAGATCGCTCAGTTTATTCAGGTTTCCGTCGATGTCAATGGAGGAGTTTGACACGAGGCCTTCAACAGGACTTGACGATGAAACATTGTTTTCCGCTTAATTTTCAAGAACTGCCAACAGCTGGTGAAAATAAATCTCGAGTCACCGGACTCAACCAGGCAGTGGACTGTTGAGCTCAGACTTAACAAAGTCGCTGACACTTTACGACATTTTGAAGTCCTACGTGCAGACCAACCCAGTGTCCACTGACACCACGTCTGCCGATGACAGTCGATGACAGTCGACACCAGTTTCTCTGTCACCAACCGCTGTGCTGCCTGTGTCCCTAAGTGTACACGTGTACATCGGAACCCTGCTAATGATCACGTGACGTGTGTGTGTGTTTGCATTGGAAAGTTAAGGTCAAGCCATGCGACAGCAAAAGCACGAGCTGACACCACGTGACAACCTCCACTCCGCGAAGCGAGTGCAGTGACTGTGAAGTTCTTGTCATGTCGCCACGCACTGCTGCACTGACCGGCAGCCAAGTGTTCGCCGTAGTCAGCAGCACCAGGCCAGGCAGGGTGACGTGCAGTGCCACCGGTGACGTGGACGTGCGGCCATGGCGGTGCGGGCGGCCAGGAGATGGATGAGCACGTGACACGCCAGCGGTACATTAGCGGCGCGGGTCGGGTGGCCATTACTACGTCAGGGCCGGACAGCCACTGGGTGACGCACAGCTTCGCGCGCCTCGCACGACAAGGGGAGATAACTCTTGCAGCTATTTCTATCCTGGCGGTGACTTTCCCTTTCGTGTGGCGAGTACACACAGGCTACATCTCCATTAAATGTGACGCACCATGACTATGACCATACATTCTCTGCGCAAAGATTTCGCTCGCGGAGTAAGAAAACACAAAAACGCACAAATCTCGTATTTTTCATTTTATTGATTGACGTGTGCGTATAGAGGACAGGCTATAGTCTGCTCGCGAACTTCACGAAATGAAAGCTGTTCTATTTCCAGCCATTATTTACTAGGCAGGAACCAGAATGCAGCTCCATCACTCTCACAGCATCCATGGACAGCTGCATCGGCCTTCACCTTGGCACTTTGCACTCGGCGAAACCCTACTGTCATCTACATGACCTTAACCTTGCTTTGAAGCGGCACTACAGTGACTAGTGTCATTAGACTCTGAGCACTACACTGACTAGTGTCACTAGAGTCTGAGCACTATACTAACAGTGACAAGTGTCACTAGAGTCTGAGCACTACAGTGACTAGTGTCACTAGAGTCTGAGCACTACACTGACTAGTGTCACTAGAGTCTGAGCACTACACTGACTAGTGTCACCAGAGTCTGAGCACTACACTGACTAGTGTCACCAGAGTCTGAGCACTACAGTGACTAGTGTCACTAGACTGAGCACTACACTGACTAGTGTCACTAGAGTCTGAGCATTACAGTGACTAGTGTCACTAGAGTCTGAGCACTACACTGACTAGTGTCACCAGAGTCTGAGCACTACAGTGACTAGTGTCATTAGAGTCTGAGCACTACACTGACTAGTGTCACTAGAGTCTGAGCACTACACTGACTAGTGTCACCAGAGTCTGAGCACTACAGTGACTAGTGTCATTAGACTGAGCACTACACTGACTAGTGTCACTAGAGTCTGAGCACTACAGTGACAAGTGTCACTAGAGTCTGAGCACTATACTAACAGTGACTAGTGTCACTAGAGTCTGAGCACTATACTAACAGTAAGTAGTGTCACTAGAGTCTAAGCACTATACTAACAGTGACTAGTGTCACTAGTATAAGGTTTGGGACAGCCGGCAGTGACAGGTGTGTAGGTTTGTGGATAAGAGACTACACTGAGCTTCTGTCATTCCTGTGGACACGAGACTACAACAACTGCTCTTCTTAGTTCTAGCTATGCCAGTGAGCAGTGAGCAGTGAGCAGTGAGCATAGCTCAGTGCTGGAGACAGGCATCGACTAAATTTCGCTGTCCCTTTGTCATGACTAGTGTCCTTTATCCTGTGATGTCGGGGAAACTGATTCCAGTGGACCACTTCCCATTGTAACTGCAGCACCACACACAGCCTCCATGCCAATGTCCGCCTCCACCAAGGCGCGGACACGTTGACAAACAGCAAAGCACACACTGGAATCTCTCAGGTCAAAGGATTTCGTTTTCTTGGCGAACCGTCATTGAAAAGCCACCACGTGGCAGCCCGTGCTATTTATAGCTAACCGTTTGTAAGATGGCTTGGTGTCTACATTCGTGTCTATTTTTAGCGGAGCTTGCAAACGCTGCGAGAGGTTCCAGTCTCGTGAGGTCAAAGGTAAAAGCTGATGCCTGACCTTTTCAGGTCGTTGGCGATGGAGGAAGGTGTTAGAAGACACCTTGATGTGAGGGCGGTGCTTGTCTCCCCCCCCCCTCGCTGCCTTACCCTCCTCAAAAGTGGGGTGAGGACAGTTGGGTCTCTGAAAGGGCGAGGGGCAGCTTTGCGGCGCTACCCGGGTATCGAACCGGCGAATCTTAGTGTTTGGACTCCAGTCCTCCAATGTCCTTAGGTCCAGTCTCGTATTCAGTGTTGAAAACTCCGCCATCGGCTGCTTTCGCCGGATTTGCTACTTTTATGTATCTGATGTTGATGTTTCTATGGAGACGAGGACATCTGTTCTGACTGACATTTTCAGTTAGTGTGCAAGACAAACACTGTTTGTGTCCTGCAGCAAGTCCACCCGAGGTGCTCAAGCTGGTCAACTGCACTGAAAGACTGCCAGCGTCCTCAGACCTTCATTTGATAAACTTCATACTTCTTGGATTGTCTTGTAGAAGTCTTCTACCTTTCTCTGTAAACATAAACTTCAAGTCTGGAAAAGCCGAGCTTTCAGCACAAAGTTGATCAAGTTTTGTAAAAAGCTGAGACTATTTGCGCACAGCTTATGGACATGAAATGTGGAGGAACACAGAGAGAGAGAGAGCGGGAGGAGGGCTGGTGCTGGGGACCAGATGTCTTGCCGAGGGAAGGGAAGTGGAGACAGCAGGAGATGACTGCTGCTCACGCTGTGATTTGACTTGTGACCTTTGTGTTGGCAGCGCTCAGCTCGCCGATAGTCTGTTTGCCTGTTAAACAGTCTGTCGGGAATTACTGCATCGAGCCGTGCATCCACGCCGAGCCCGCGGGCCTGACACCGGGCCGGCCATCAGCCGTACATCAGGTCTGCAGCAGACTGCACACACTTCTTGTACACCAGCCACTTCCGGTTATTCTTGTCATCGTTTACTTGTACACAGCCACTTCCGGTTATTCTTGTCATCGTTTACTTGTACATTAGCCACTTCCCGAGTGGGATGGAGCATGACTAGTTGCAGTGTCTATAGAGTGGGATGGAGCATGACTAGTTACAGTGTCTATAGAGTGGGATGGAGCATCACTAGTTGCAGTGTAGACAGTGTGGGATGGAGCATCACTAGTTGCAGTGTAGACAGTGTGGGATGGAGCATCACTAGTTGCAGTGTCTATAGAGTGGGATGGAGCATCACTAGTTACAGTGTCTATAGAGTGGGATGGAGCAGGACCAGCTACAAGGGGAGAGCAGCAGTAACATCACACAGAAGCATCGAAGGTAAGAGGAAAAACCGTTTGTTGAAGTGAGAGATGATCAGGCTGCTGGCACCAGGCCAGAGTAGCAATGAGGTCGCCCACCGGCCACCTTGCTAAACCAATCAGAACAGCGTTCAGTGCGAAAATACAATAATTCTTGTGGGCTGCCCTCCCCCTCGGCGCTCGATTATACCTCCCCAACCTCCTCCTCCTCCTCCTCCTCCTCCTCATCTGCACAGGAAGAAGTTCTGGTGTCGCAAGGACTTCAGCGCTTGTCGCCAACACTGAGAATCAGGAGGCTGGGTGGGCTGCATGGCAGGGGAAGTAAGTTGTGTCGCCGGGCTCAAGCCCCGAGTCCACTTGGCTGTTGGTCTAAACAGTCGACTTGCCGGAGGCCGAGGACTTCAGACTTATTGTCAAAATCTCACAGGCACACTGGACAAAGATGGCCTTTGGAAGACAAGCCGCAGAACTTGGAGTTAGGAGTCATGCCGGACTTCCCATGCAACCCTGTCCTAGGTCTGGAGCTTGTGTTAAGCCCGCGTGTTGTATGTTGTTGTTGTTGTTGTTGTTGTTGTTGTTGTTGTTGTTGTTGTTGTTGCTGCTGCTTATATGTTTACAGAGTCAGCCGCTTTATCACGTGATGAAACCTTTTATTAGCGGCCTCTGTGTAAGACGTCTAGTCCCCTCCCCTTCACTACCAACAAACACATCGCCTTCTAGCCAACAACTGACAAAAACTAGGAACGCGACACAGCGCATGCGCACTAGGACATGCATGTGTGATAGTGTAAAGTCTCAGCGACATGTCGTCAGGTCTCAGTGACATGTCGTCACTAGATGTTAGTAATGTCAGGTCTCAGTGACATGTCGTCACCAAGTGTTAGTAATGTCAGGTCTCAGTGACATGTCGTCACTAGATGTTAGTAGTGTCATGTCTCAGTGACATGTCGTCACTAGATGTTAGTAATGTCAGGTCTCAGTGACATGTCGTCACTAGATGTTAGTAGTGTCAGGTCTCAGTGACATGTCACTAGATGTTAGTAATGTCAAGTCTCAGTGACATGTCGTCACTAGATGTTAGTAGTGTCATGTCTCAGTGACATGTTTTTCCCCCGTTCAACGTCTCTTGTGTCATGTCTGACTTCAGTTCACTAACCACCAGAAGGAAGGCCTAGCTGCAGGCCTGTGTATACTTACACCGACTTCGTGAGTGCGGCTCCAGGTAAACACTTGGCTCCCTCCCGCCGCCTCAAAGGTTGCCACTGTTTTTATGATCACGGCCACTGGTGCGGATTACAGAAAAGACTTTTTTGAAATGTAGCACAATTCATTGCAAGAGATATATTTCAGTTTAGCTCCTAAATTGTAAGTCTACTTAACTTACATCCAGCCTGTCAGAAAGTACGAAAGTCTCAGTAAATCTGTTGCCGGGTATCGATCAAACTGCGCCTCCTCCAAAGTTTCTCAACTGTAAATCCAGAAATATCTGTCTGTATCTACCTCCCTTCTGACCACTGACAGCCTTGTAAAGCTCAAACTCAAAATTGCTTTGGAAAACGATTGATACAATTGATGGTGACGTGTTGTTAAAGTTGAGGCCGTTGTGCATGATGTGGTGACATCACCTCACGCTTCACTGGATGCGCGCGCACTCGGGTGGACAGTCATTACAGTCTCTCTCTTGGCCGAGTGGACCTCCAGCAGTGCCTGGGCAACTGTCGTCAGGTTTATGAATGGTAGAACAAGTAAACTGACAGATACACCAGCTAAAACCATTGAACTACACAACATCTGTATGATGGAGCACAGCATGGCGGCCTCAGCTTGTCCCCGCGAGGATGAAGCACCTCGCTACCTCGCCACCAGCGTGTTGTGGACACCTGGGTGGAGTTGACTCACCGTGCGATCAGCGCCCGCCAACACATTGTCCTCTATGCCCATCTTAGCTTTTGTTTTACATTTCTTAAACCTGATGAAAATGTAGAAACTTACATCGTCTTAATAACTTTCCAGGAATTCAACTTTCTTCTGGTTATTGATTCTCATCCCTCCCTCCGAGCTAAGCTGCGCTCCCTCCCCCACAAGATGGCGGGACTGTGGGATGTGAGTTTCATGCTCTATTTTCTTCTGTGTGCTTTATTTAGTGTTATTTAAAGATCACATACAGAGCATGGAAGAGGGGGGTTAGTGGGGAGAGAGTCTCAGTAAATGTGACGCTAAGAAGAAAACATTGCAGACGGACAATACAAATATTACCAAGAAAAACAAAACAAAGGAAAACGGAGCAGAAGTAAAAGAGGAAAAAAAGGAAGGAAAGCTTACATAATATACCATAAGGCGAAAGAAAATCTCTTATGAGAAAATGAAAATAGTAACAAGATGATAAAGCTAGGGAGGTATTTAGGGCGGAGAGAAAGTAGTGTGTGTGTTTGTTGGCAAGCTAGAGGGCGCCGCTTGACACAGATGCGGCCACAAGACTGATGGCTGTGTTTGTTGGCTGTTGGCGAGGTAAAGGCGAGAAAGGCCATTTGAAAAACAAAGATAAGAGGATTGAGGTGCTCACAAGCGCTGTCATGTCCGAGAATTTGCCCACCAGTTGCATCGATCACACGGCGACACGTCACGACTATCGGCTCTTCATTCCCATGAGTCATCGGCTATCAGGTTTTTGGAGGATGTCTCCTCCCACCTCACTCACCCTCCCACCCGATTGCTGGCACGTCACACCCCTCCACTCCTTGACTTCTTATGTCCCCCTAGTGTGAGGACGCAGATATGGCACTCAGCTAATGACATCCATGTGTCACTCTGACAGTAGATATGTCGTGGACAATTGCTGGGCAAAGAACAGGAAATAGAACACCCAGAGCATGTGATGATTGGGATCACGTGGACATGCAGGTCACGTGCAACACACGACTATCGACAGTAAACGAGAACTGGCAGCAGAAAAGGATTGAAGGGTAAGAACGCTCGTCTGTAGACAAGAATGACTTTGTGTCATCCACTGGTCTGTAGACAAGAATAGCTTTGTGTCATCCACTGGCCTGTAGACAAGAATAGCTTTGTGTCATCCACTGGTCTGTAGACAAGAATAGCTTTGTGTCATCCACTGGTCTGTAGACAAGAATAGCTTTGTGTCATCCACTGGTCTGTAGACAAGAATAGCTTTGTGTCATCCACTGGCCTGTAGACAAGAATAGCTTTGTGTCATCCACTGGTCTGTAGACAAGAATAGCTTTGTGTCATCCACTGGTCTGTAGACAAGAATAGCTTTGTGTCATCCACTGGTCTGTAGACAAGAATAGCTTTGTGTCATCCACTGGTCTGTAGACAAGAATAGCTTTGTGTCATCCACTGGTCTGTAGACAAGAATAGCTTTGTGTCATCCACTGGTCTGTAGACAAGAATAGCTTTGTGTCATCCACTGGTCTGTAGACAAGAATAGCTTTGTGTCATCCACTGGTCTGTAGACAAGAATAGCTTTGTGTCATCCACTGGTCTGTTGACAAGAATAGCTTTGTGTCATC
The DNA here is from genome assembly GCF_003073045.1 of Pomacea canaliculata. Classification (NCBI taxonomy): domain Eukaryota; kingdom Metazoa; phylum Mollusca; class Gastropoda; order Architaenioglossa; family Ampullariidae; genus Pomacea; species Pomacea canaliculata. Next base: position 26,222,930 of record NC_037598.1, read on the forward strand.
CACTGGTCTGTAGACAAGAATAGCTTTGTGTCATCCATTGGTCTGTAGACACACTACACGCCGACAGTATTTTTCTCTAATTATCACATTAGTGTGTGCTGCTCACTTTGTAATGTGAATGTCCGCGAGTGAAAATATGTCATAGAGCGGCTCACTATTTTTATCAATTTCAAAAGAAAATAAACTGATCACAGTTTACTGAAAGTGTACTTGTCTCGACCATCTTTTAATTGAACTACGACAGACGTGTGTACAGACGATTGCTTTCTATGTTTCGTATTCTCTGTCTCTCACAGTTTTTCTTATTCGTCTCGTGGAGAAGATAAAACAAAATGTCACAGGATGCTGCATTGCTCCAGCTTTGTGTTTTTTTCCCTTGCTTCCTGTTTTCTGGATAATCTTTTTTTGGTTGTGCCCCTCTCAGCAAGGCAGGGTAGGCGCGAGGGGCACGCAACTCTCTCGAGCGCCTTGTCGCCTGTGCACCCGTCACCCAACGTGTTTTCTTCTTGCTCTCCGTAATGACGTCCACGGCCCGTAACTACACTTCCTGCACCCGAGGGTTGCCACAGAGCTGCTGCCGGCAGCCCCAAGCCCCAGCTAGCGATCCCCTGACAAAACGAAAAGCAAGAAGAAAAGAAAGTAAAAACGCGCGAGCTAACGACTCCGTGCCGAGAGAATGAGATGTGCCAAAATATGGCGCCGGCTCAGGCCGGACCTGCTTCATCCTCACTTTTTGCCGCCTTCCGTTCCTTGGCGGATCTGCTATCTCGGGCGCAGCATCAGAAAGGTTAATGGGTCAATTTAACGATTCTTCAGTTTACGCTGTAATTTTTTAAAACTTCTTTTGCTTTTTGTCATTTGTTTTTTGCCCTTTGCAAACATCTAAACCAAAATCTTACCGGGGGATTTAAAGGTCAGCTATGAACCCTTCGCCATTTGAATTCTCGTCAGATGTCTATTTCTTGTTTTTTTTACGCAATGTCTTGCACTCACATCTCTTTTCTAAACCGTTTCTTAAGTTCCTCATCTGGAATCCCTTAAGTTCCCCATCTGGAATCTCTTCTTGAAATATTAATGTTACTTCTCTTCTATTAGATGCTGTTTTGCTCGATGTTTTACGGTTAGAATTCTCAATCCTCATAAAGTATGGAGGCCAAAGAGCATCAAGCGAAGAAAGTGAAATACCAGATGAGAAATGAGTCAATATATTCGTGTCAGTGTCTGGCACACGAGTAAAAGGAAAATGGGAGAGATGGGAGGGAACAGCATCGCCGCCAAATGATTCACCTTGCGTATCTCCGCGCTCTATTTTGTTTTGGAAATTGTTCTGATACAAGTCGCGCCTCGTAAAATAGTTCATTCAATCTGCTGCAGTTTGCATGCCATCTCCAGCACCGGAAACTGCTAACCGGAAGTTCTCTGACTTCCATACTGGGCTGGGTCGGGACCGCGCATGTCTACTGCGGCCTGGTGACGTCACGGAAATGAAGTCGGTCCTGATGGCGGCGGCATCCGCGGGGGATGCTGGTCGATTTTTTTTTTTTTTTTTTGCTTAAGCATTTCTCCGTGACCGGCAGACGGAGGGTGGAGTGGGGATGAGGGCGGCCCACTCGCTCCTCCAGCAGCCCGGCACGTGCACTCCGTGTGTCAACACAGTCCAGGCTGCTGGCTGTTGTTTGCACGGCTCTCTGCACAGCACGGAATGCCGGGACAGCAGTGCGCCGATCATTGCTGCCGCCCTTTGACCTGCCTGCCTTTGAAGACTGGTGTGTTTACCTTTACAACACTTTGATAGATACAGGCTGCTGCTAACCGCCACATGTACTCAGCACTGGCATCTCAGACAAGCCTGCGCCACCTGCATCAGTTGCTGTAAGCTGCTGCCACCAACACCACCAGACCTACAGCAGCTTGCAACAACCACTCCACCACCACCGTTACTGTCGTCTTCTGATTTGTCATCAGCACAGTCATGGACATAGACATCTACAGGTCCCTGTCTAACCCACTACTACACGTGCGAACCACTACTGTGTATATGTGTGTGTGTATATAAACTACTACTACTGTGTGTGTGTATATAAACTACTACTACTGTGTGTGTATATATAAACTACTACTACTGTGTGTGTATATATAAACTACTACTACTGTGTGTTTATATATAAACTGCTACTACTATACTACTATACTACTATTCTACTATAGAAACCACAACAGCCCCACGCACATGCGCACAAAGCATCATCTCCGCCCTGAAGTTCGAGTGTTGCCGAGGATGTTGAGTGTCAAAAATGTTTCTTGAAAACAGTGTCAACGATAACAGTAAAAGTTCATTTAAATGGCGGAAACGTTGAACACAGGGTAAACATGTAAACATGGTAAACAGTAATCAGTTGTTAATGGAATCGTTTTTTCTAAAAGAGTTACACTGTGGCTGCAAACAGCAACGGTGTTGATGTAACCTGTAATAATTTCTTTCCAAATTTGAGTTTGAAAAGAAAAACAAGTTGCGCTGTACACAGGTACCTAGATGTGGGCAGTAAGTAATCTGAAACATGCAATGATAGAAGTAGAGAAATGTGTGAGTGTGTGAGTGTGTGTGTGAGTGTGTGTGTGAGTGTGTGTGTGGTGTGAATGTGTATTTGTGTGTGTGTGTGTCCGTGTGTGTGTGTGTGTGTGTGTGAATGTGTATTTGTGTCTGTGTGTGTGTGTGTGTGTCCGTTTGTGTGTTTGTGTGTGTGTGTCAAGGAGAGACTTGATGAAAGACAAGGACGATAGCTTTAAGGATGATAATTGAAATATATGCACAAAGTGTTTCCCTGATAAGATGTTGTTAACAAGATGGATGGTTCCAGACACAAAATAAAGTCTTCCTGCAGAGAGAGAATAGAAACCCAATTTGATGCACGTGTGTGAAGTCAGTGCTGCCCTCCCCTACATCTGTGCCATGGAAATTCCGTATGGAAGTCTGGCAACTGAAACTGTTTCTTATTTCATAAACTGTAAGTGTTTTTGTAAGACAAACATCGTTCTATACAGCTGTGTGTTGAGTGCAGTATCAATTAAAGTTTCAATGTGTCTCGAGTACAGTTCAAGTGTCAGTTAATGTTCTGGGATCAAATCCCTATCACACCCCCCTGTCCTCTCGTGGCGGTCGCATTGGTTAGTCAGATGTGAAAAACATCATTTAGCCAGTAAAAACTAAATAATATCTCAACATCACACAGCTTGGATGAAGCAGGACTTGCATGTAGCAGTGGCAGACGATGTGCAGTGATCATCACAGCAAGATACAGGCCGACATCGCCTCTTGTCCTCAACTAAACAAATGTTCCTCTAAAGAAGAGAAGACCGCAAACATTTTTATTTCCTTTGAAATAGGGAAGGAAATGTCAGAATGTCATTGCTGCTTGCCAGACGATTACAGAGCAAGAGACTCGAGGGAGGTGCCAGGAAGAAACTTTGAGATTAAATTTCTAAAGCAAGTGAAATCTTTGAAAGTTTACTGCGACTTTTCTTGTAAAACATTGAGTTTGCTGTGGACTCGTCCATCAGCCGCAAACACTTCGGTCTTGCACTCACTCCTCTAATGTGTCCAACCTCCTGAGTGCTTTGTCTGAGGGAGGCAAGGCTAGCAGACGGGGAGGGCAGGCAATGTCGCCAGAAAGATGATAGTCAAATTTCCTGCGAGCTTTTTCAAATGAAAAATGTTGTCAAGACTTTGGACGACAGAGTTATTTGCGATGTCACCACCAACATCCATGTCCGACTTACCATGATGGTAGAAAGTCATCTGACATGATAGTACAGTAGTGTGGTATAGTCTTTACATGACATGATAGTACAGTAGTGTAGTATAGATTTACATGACAGTGATAGTACAGTAGTGTAGTATAGTGTTTACATGACAGTGATAGTACTAGTAGTTGTAGTATAGTGTTTACATGACAGTGATAGTACAGTAGTGTAGTATAGTGTATTTACATGACATGATAGTACAGTAGTGTAGTATAGTGTTTACATGAACATGATAGTACAGTAGTGTAGTATAGTGTTTACATGACAGTGATAGTACAGTAGTGTATTATAGTGTTTACATGACAGTGATAGTACAGTAGTAGAGTGTTTACATGACAGTGATAGTACAGTAGTGTAGTATAGTGTTTACATGATAGTGATAGTACAGTAGTGTAGTTATAGTGTTTACATGACATGATAGTACAGTAGTGTAGTAAGTGTGACATTACATGTACAGTGATAGTACAGTAGTGTAGTATAGTGTTTACATGACAGTGATAGTACAGTAGTGTAGTAGTGTTTACATGACAGTGATAGTACAGTAGTGTAGTATAGTGTTTACATGATGACAGTGATAGTACAGTAGTGTATATAGTGTTTAACTTTGACATGATAGTACATAGTTTACATGACAGTGATAGTACATGAGTAGTGTAGTAGGTAGTGTTTACATGACAGTGATAGTACTTTGTAGTATTATAGTGTTTACATGACAGTGATAGTACACGTAGTGTAGTAGAGTGTTTACATGACAGTATATAGTACCATGACAGTGATAGTACAGTAGTGTATAGTATATGTGTGATAGTACGTAGTGTAGTATACATGACAGTGATAGTACAGTGTATTATAGTGAGTGTTAGAGTAGTACGTGTAGTATAGTGTAGTATAGTGTAGTTGTTTACTGACATGACAGTGATAGTACAGTAGTGTAGTATAGTGTTTACATGACAGTGATAGTACAGTGTTGACATGAGTGATAGTACAGTAGTGTAGTATAGTGTTTACATGACATGATAGTACAGTAGTGTAGTATAGTGTTTACATGATAGTGATAGTACAGTAGTGTAGTATAGTGTTTACATGACAGTGATAGTACAGTAGTGTATTATAGTGTTTACATGACAGTGATAGTACAGTAGTGTAGTATAGTGTTTGTCATGACAGTGATAGTACAGTAGTGTAGTATAGTGTTTGTCATGACAGTGATAGTACAGTAGTGTAGTATAGTGTTTGTCATGACAGTGATAGTACAGTAGTGTAGTATAGTGTTTACATGATAGTGATAGTACAGTAGTGTAGTATAGTGTTTACATGACAGTGATAGTACAGTAGTGTAGTATAGTGTTTACATGACAGTGATAGTACAGTAGTGTAGTATAGTGTTTACATGACATGATAGTACAGTAGTGTAGTATAGTGTTTACATGACAGTGATAGTACAGTAGTGTAGTATAGTGTTTACATGACAGTGATAGTACAGTAGTGTAGTATAGTGTTTACATGACAGTGATAGTACAGTAGTGTAGTATATGTTTCATGACAGTGATAGTACAGTGTAGTATAGTGTTTACATGACAGTGATAGTACAGTAGTGGTATAGTGTTTACATGACAGTGATAGTACAGTAGTGTAGTATAGTGTTTACATGACATGATAGTACAGTAGTGTAGTATAGTGTTTACATGACAGTGATAGTACAGTAGTGTAGTATAGTGTTTACATGACAGTGATAGTACAGTAGTGTAGTATAGTGTTTACATGACAGTGATAGTACAGTAGTGTAGTAGAGTGTTTACATGACAGTGATAGTACAGTAGTGTAGTATAGTGTTTACATGACAGTGATAGTACAGTAGTGTAGTATAGTGTTTACATGACATGATAGTACAGTAGTGTAGTATAGTGTTTACATGACAGTGATAGTACAGTAGTGTAGTATAGTGTTTACATGACAGTGATAGTACAGTAGTGTAGTATAGTGTTTACATGACATGATAGTACAGTAGTGTAGTATAGTGTTTGTCATGACAGTGATAGTACAGTAGTGTAGTATAGTGTTTACATGATAGTGATAGTACAGTAGTGTGTAGTATAGTGTTTACATGACAGTGATATACAGTAGTGTAGTATAGTGTGATATAGTACAGTAGTGTAGTGTATAGTGTTTACATGACAGTGATAGTACAGTAGTGTAGTAGAGTGTTTACATGACATGATAGTACAGTAGTGTAGTATAGTGTTTTACATGACAGTGATAGTACAGTAGTGTAGTATAGTGTTTACATGACAGTGATAGTACAGTAGCATGTAGTACATAGTGTTTTACATGACATGATAGTACAGTAGTGGTAGTATAGTGTTTACATGACAGTGATAGTACAGTAGTGTAGTATAGTGTTTACATGACAGATAGTACAGTAGTGTAGTAGAGTGTTTACATGACAGTGATAGTACAGTAGTGTAGTATAGTTTTACATGACATGATAGTACAGTAGTGTAGTATAGTGTTTACATGACAGTGATAGTACAGTAGTGTAGTATAGTGTTTTGTCATGACAGTGATAGTACAGTAGTGTAGTACATAGTGTTTTCATGACAGTGATAGTACAGTAGGTAGTATAGTGTTTACATGACAGTGATATACAGTAGTGTAGTATAGTGTTTACATGACATGATAGTACAGTAGTGTATAGTGTTTGTGACAGTGATATACAGTAGTGTGGTATAGTGTTTACATACATGATAGTACAGTAGTGTAGTAGAGTGTTTACATGACATAGTACAGTAGTGTAGAGTGATTAGTGATAGTACAGTAGTGTAGTATAGTTTTATGTTAGTACAGTATATTATAGTGTTTACATGACAGTGATAGTACAGTGTATGTAGTGGTAGTGTATTGTAGTTTTACATGATAGTACAGTAGTGTAGTAGTGTACAGTAGTGTGAGCAGTTTTACATATAGTGATAGTACAGTAAGTGTAGTGTATACAGTGTAGTAGTACAGTAGTGTAGTAGTTGTACATGACAGTGATAGTACAGTAGTGTAGTATAGTGTTTACATGACAGTGATAGTACGTAGTGTCCAGTGTTTACATGATAGTACAGTAGTGTTATAGTGTTTACATGCATGATAGTAAGTAGTGTAGTATAGTTTACATGACAGTGATAGTACAGTAGTGTAGTAGAGTTTACATGACATAGTACAGTAGTGGGTATAGTGTTTACATGACAGTGATAGTACAGTAGTGTATTATCGTGTTTTAGTGTAGTACATGACAGTGATAGTACAGTAGTAGTGTTTACATGATAGTGATAGTCTATAGTGTTACATGACAGTACAGTAGTGTAGTAGAGTGTTTACATGACAGTGATAGTACAGTTTACATACAGTAGTAGTGTGTGACAGTACAGTGATAGGGTATAGTGTTTATGACTGATAGTACAGTAGTTTATAGTGTTTATGTAGTATACAGTAGTGTTAGTGTTTCATGACATGATAGTACAGTAGTGTAGTAGTGTTTACATGACAGTGATAGTACAGTAGTGTAGTATAGTGTTTACATGACATGATAGTACAGTAGTGTAGTATAGTTTACATGACATGATAGTACAGTAGTATTATAGTGTTTACATGACAGTGATAGTACAGTAGTGTAGTATAGTGTTTACATGACATGATAGTACAGTAGTGTAGTATAGTGTTTACATGACAGTGATAGTACAGTAGTGTAGTATAGTGTTTACATGACAGATGATAGTACAGTAGTGTAGTATAGTGTTTACATGACAGTGATAGTATAGTAGTGTAGTAATAGTGTTTACATGACAGTGATAGTACAGTAGTGTAGTATAGTGTTTACATGACAGTGATAGTACAGTAGTGTGTAGTATAGTGTTTACATGACAGTGATAGATACAGTAGTGTAGTATAGTGTTTACATGTAGTGATAGTACAGTAGTGTAGTATAGTGTTTACATGACAGTGATAGTACAGTAGTGTATTATAGTGTTTACATGATAGTGATAGTACAGTAGTGTAGTATAGTGTTTACATGACAGTGATAGTACAGTAGTGTAGTATAGTGTTTACATGACAGTGATAGTACAGTAGTGTAGTATAGTTTTACAGAATGATAGTAAGTAGTGTAGTAGAGTGTTTACATGACATGATAGTACAGTAGTGTGTATAGTGTTTACATGACAGTGATAGTACAGTAGTGTAGTATAGTGTTTTTACAGTCTGACATATGATAGTACAGTAGTGTAGTATAGTGTTTGACATGACAGTGATAGTACAGTAGTGTATTATAGTGTTTACATGACATGATAGTACAGTAGTGTAGTATAGTGTTTACATGACATGATAGTACAGTAGTGTAGTATAGTGTTTACATGACAGTGATAGTACAGTAGTGTAGTAGAGTGTTTACATGACAGTGATAGTACAGTAGTGTAGTATAGTGTTTACATGACAGTGATAGTACAGTAGTGTAGTATAGTGTTTACATGACAGTGATAGTACAGTAGTGTAGTATAGTGTTTACATGACAGTGATAGTACAGTAGTGTAGTATAGTGTTTACATGATAGTGATAGTACAGTAGTGTAGTATAGTGTTTACATGACATGATAGTACAGTAGTGTAGTATAGTGTTTACATGACAGTGATAGTACAGTAGTGTAGTATAGTGTTTACATGACATGATAGTACAGTAGTGTATTATAGTGTTTACATGATAGTGATAGTACAGTAGTGTAGTTATAGTGTTTACATGACAGTAGTGTATAGTGTTTACATGACAGTAGATTAGTACAGTAGTGTAGTATAGTGTTTACATGACTAGTGATAGTACAGTAGTGTAGTATAGTGTTTACATGACAGTGATAGTACCAGTGTAGTATAGTGTTTACATGACAGTGATAGTACAGTAGTGTAGTATAGTGTTTACATGATAGTGATAGTACAGTAGTGTAGTATAGTGTTTACATGACAGTGATAGTACAGTAGTGTAGTATAGTGTTTACATGATAGTGATAGTACAGTAGTGTAGTATAGTGTTACATGACAGTGATAGTACAGTAGGTAGTATAGGTGTTTACATGACAGTGATAGTACAGTAGTGTAGTATAGTGTTTACATGATAGTGATAGTACAGTAGTGTAGTATAGTGTTTACATGACAGTGATAGTATCAGTAGTGTAGTATAGTGTTTACATGACAGTGATAGTACAGTAGTGTATTATAGTGTTTACATGACAGTGAGTAGTACAGTGTAGTATTGTGTTTACATGACAGTGATAGTACAGTAGTGTAGTATAGTGTTTACATGACAGTGATAGTACAGTAGTGTAGTATAGTGTTTACATGACAGTGATAGTACAGTAGTGTAGTATAGTGTTTGTCATGACAGTGATAGTACAGTAGTGTAGTATAGTGTTTACATGACAGTGATAGTACAGTAGTGTAGTATAGTGTTTACATGACAGTGATAGTACAGTAGTGTAGTATAGTGTTTACATGACATGATAGTACAGTAGTGTAGTATAGTGTTTACATGACATTGATAGTACAGTAGTGTATTATATGTGTTTACATGACAGTGATAGTACAGTAGTGTAGTATAGTGTTACATGACAGTGATAGTACATAGTGTTTACATGACAGTGATAGTACAGTAGTGTAGTATAGTGTTTACATGCAGTGATAGTACGTAGTAGTGTGTAGTAGTGTGTTTACATGACAGTGATAGTACAGTAGTGTAGTATAGTGTTTACATGACAGTGATAGTACAGTAGTGTAGTATAGTGTTTACATGACAGTGATAGTACAGTAGTGTAGTATAGTGTTTACATAGACAGTGATAGTACAGTAGTGTAGTATAGTGTTACATGACAGTGATAGTACAGTAGTGTAGTATAGTGTTTACATGACAGTGATAGTACAGTAGTGTAGTATAGTGTTTACATGACAGTGATAGTACAGTAGTGTAGTATAGTGTTTACATGACAGTGATAGTACAGTAGTGTAGTAGTAGTGTTTACATGACATGATAGTGTACAGTAGTGTAGTATAGTGTTTTACATGACAGTGATAGTACAGTAGTGTAGTATAGTGTTTTACATGACAGTGATAGTACAGTAGTGTAGTATAGTGTTTACATGACAGTGTGATAGTACATGTAGTGTAGTGTATAGTGTTTACATGACAGTGATAGTACAGTAGTGTTAGTATAGTGTTTTACATGACAGTGATAGTACAGTAGTGTTATAGTGTTTTACATGACAGTGATAGTACAGTAGTGTAGTATAGTGTTTACATGACAGTGATAGTACAGTAGTGTAGTATAGTGTTTACATGACAGTGATAGTACAGTAGTGTAGTATAGTGTTTACATGACAGTGATAGTACAGTAGTGTAGTATAGTGTTTACATGACAGTGATAGTATAGTAGTGTAGTATAGTGTTTACATGACAGTGATAGTACAGTAGTGTAGTATAGTGTTTACATGACAGTGATAGTACAGTAGTGTAGTATAGTGTTTGTCATGACAGTGATAGAACAGTAGTGTAGTATAGTGTTTACATGACAGTGATAGTACAGTAGTGTAGTATAGTGTTTACATGACATAGTGTTTGCCGTGACAGTGTTGTATAGTGTTGACAATGACATAGTGTTTACCACGATAGTGATAGTACAGCAGTGTGATATAGTGCAGTATAGTGTTTGCTATGATAGTGATAGTACAGCAGTGTGATATAGTGCAGTATAGTGTTTGCTATGATAGTGATAGTACAGCAGTGTGATATAGTGCAGTATAGTGTTTGCTATGATAGTGATAGTACAGCTCTGTGATATAGTGCAGTATAGTGTTGACCATCACCGTGTACTATAGTGTTTATGAGATGTTCACCACAAACATTGCTATACCATGGACCATACCCTAGTGTCACCCAGACAACAGTCAAGTCCGCGCACAGGGCAATGAAGGTTTACAGAGGAAAGGTTACAGAGGTCACTGTATTAAGATATGAGAGAGTCCCAAGATGCACTGGCAGGATATCCTTACAGGATACCGTCTAGAAGAGGAAGCCTTCACCGATTGCCAAAGCCGCCGGCTCAGCCGTTTTGACAACAATTTGCCGAGGGAGTTACCTCCCGTAATGTCAGGGGAGCCGAGCCTAAGATTCCGGACTGGAAAACTAAGGAAAGTTGGAGATTAAAGCTGATTGGCGTCCATTATTTCCAGACCGCCCCTCCAACTTGAAATATTGGCTGCCACATCCCACAGCGTCTGCTGCCTTGTCGCCTGCACTTTTATGCTTGAATAACCAAAATGCAATTTATATTATAATCAAGGCAGAGAGAAAACAGGAGGTGGAAGGGGAGGGAAGAAATCCAGAGGAGGTAACTCCCAGTGGTTATGAGAGATAGTCAAATAAAAATAAGGATCGAACCAAGGATCTGGCGCTGCTTCCGCTCCAGTGAGAAGAATTAGCAGTCGTTACAACAACTGTCGTGTACTCACGGGCCGTGAAGGATGTTGTGTTGCCAATTATTCCGGTCATCAAGACCAATCTCTTGTTGTTTTACTGTCATTATCATACAGACAGGGTGGGGGTGGTGGTCCTGCTACACTGTGACACACACACACTGTGGTGAGATGAACTGTGTATGGAGTGAACTGAGAGGATGTCTAGTGTATAGCGGAGTGTCTGTTAGTGCAACAACACAGTGTTTGTGAAGTGTTGTGGTGGAATGTTTATATTGTAGTAACTAAGCGTCCACAGTGTCACAGTGGATGTCTACACCGTGTAATTACTATGCTTGCTGTAGTGTCTATAGAGTGTAATTACTATGCTTGCTGTATGGTCTATAGAGTGTAATTACTATGCTTGCTATAGTGTCTATAGAGCAGGGCTTCTGCTTACGCAAAAAATTGCGTACATTACGCATTAAAAGTTCGGAGGACCCCTTCAATTTTTGTCAATGGGGTCCCAGGGGACTCCTTCAAATTTGGGCGAAGAACAGACACAAAATTGGGTAAGTGTAGTGTCTGACATCGTAGAGACGTAGACCAACCTATTGTTGTCGTCTGCTGCAAGGCGAGAGTAACTTCCCTTGCACTGAGTTTGTTTTCCCTTACCAAGAAGAGTTCCATTAAAGGCCGATATGTTCCCACCGGAGGGGGGGGGGGAATGAGGGTTATCGTCCGTGCGAGGGAAGGTAGGAGTACACGAGGTGTGGACTGCCATCGGCCAGTCGTCTTCAATTACTACCCGGACAAAAGGCGGGGTGGACATCACAGGCACTGGCGACTAGCATGGCAATAAATCGTCTTCCTCACCCAGTACTTGAGAAACGACTTCTATCTGAACATTCTGTCGGGGTTAGGACTGACTGTATTCTCCACAAACAAACAAAACTAGAACTTATAAAGGAGAGAAGAATGAACAGCGCAAATGACACAAACATAAAAACAACTGAATTGATCGCATAATGGTCGGGTGAGATAAGCGAAGAAAGACACAGTGGGGGCACTATGTTGCAGTCGTGAATTGTTGGCCATTTGTAAAAGTTCAAAGACTGGAGTCAAACCGAGGTGTACTTTAGGTCAGTCATCAGGAGGAATGAACTGAAAATATTAAATATTATTATCCCCTCTTATGAGTAAAGAAAGATGTAAGGAAAGACAGTATGTTCAGATAGAAGCCGTTTCGCCTCACTTTTCTTAGACCATACATCAAGTACTAGTCGGCTGAGAAAGTGCGTTTTATTGCTAAATATAGTTTGCAACTGAAACTCGTTTAATTTATTTGCACAGTTTCAAACACCTTCGATCCCCCTTCATCTCATGATTTACGTAACATTCAGAATCCACTGAATGTCACTGAGCTGTGGGCGCCACGTCTTGCCGAGGTTCGCTTTTCTACCTTGCACCAGTTTTTTTTTTATCCCAACTTGTATACTTTTAGCAACGTACCACCTCTCGTTGATGTTTCTTACAACTTTAGTTCTCACTAAGTTATTAATTGCCAGGTTACGGTCGAGAACTTCCTCTTGAATGATGGCATCTGAGGCATTCATACATCCTCTCCCATCCACCACCAGGTGCAGCTTATTTAACTTATTTCAAAGATGTCGTTGACAGCGTGGTTAAATTCATTGCCTTAGAAATGGAAAGAAAGTGAGCACCACAAGTACAGTGAGCATAAGCTCATCACAGATGCTTGCACAGACTTCATGGCACAGACATCTCGCTGTTTCTGACTAGACATTACAGTGCTTTGTGTGCCTGAAAGGCAGTTGAACAAACTAGTTGATTTGTTGATTTTTTTTTTTCACATCGTAAAGGGACCCCTTAGAGTTAGCCTGCGACCCCTTAGAAATCTGAAGAAGGGGTCCATGGGACCCCAAAGAATTTAGCCTTAGCAGAAGCCCTGATAGAGTGTAATTACTATGCTTGCTATAGTGTCTATAGAGTGTAATTACTATGCTTGCTACAGTGTCTATAGAGTGTAATTAATTAGTGTCGATACCGTGTAATTAATATGTTTGCTGTAAGCTAACATCTAACAGCGGGTGTTGCGATGATGGGCAAGTCATAAGTACAGAACGTCTTTGGTGTAATGGTCAGGTGTCAGAGTAGAGTACAAGAAAGTTCAAAGTTACAAGTACACGCATTATTGCAAAAAGTAAGGGTACAATAGCAAGAGTACAAAAATACAAATAAGAGCACAATAATAGGAGTACAGAAGTACAAGTACATGAAGTACTACAGTACACGAACTAAGAGTACAGCAATACCACTACACTAGCAAGAGTACAAAAGGACGAGTACATGAAGTAAGAAGTACCGGTACATGAAGTAAGAGTACAGAAGTACCCGTACATGAAGTAGTAAGAGTACAGAAGTACCCGTACATGAAGTAGTAAGAGTACAGAAGTACCCGTACATGAAGTAGTAAAAGTACAGAAGTACCCGTACATGAAATAGTAAGAGTACAGAAGTACCCGTACATGAAGTAGTAAGAGTACAGAAGTACCGTACGTACAGAAGTACCCGTACATGAGTAAGAGTACAGAAGTACCCGTACATGAAGTAGTAAGAGTACAGAAGTACCCGTACATGAAGTGAGAGTACAGAAGTACCCGTACATGAAGTAGTAAGAGTACAGAAGTACCCGTACATGAAGTAGTAAGAGTACAGAAGTACCCGTACATGAAGTAGTAAGAGTACAGAAGTACCCGTACATGAAGTAGTAAGAGTACAGAAGTACCCGTACATAAAGTAGTAAGAGTACAGAAGTACCCGTACATGAAGTAGTAAGAGTACAGAAGTACCCGTACATGAAGTAGTAAGAGTACAGAAGTACCCGTACATGAAGTAGTAAGAGTACAGAAGTACCCGTACATGAAGTAAGAGTACAGAAGTACCCGTACATGAAGTAGTAAGAGTACAGAAGTACCCGTACATGAAGTAGTAAGAGTACAGAAGTACCCGTACATGAAGTAGTAAGAGTACAGAAGTACCCGTACATGAAGTAGTAAGAGTACAGAAGTACCCGTACAACCCGTACATGAAGTAGTAAGAGTACAGAAGTACCCGTACATGAAGTGAGAGTACAGAAGTACCGGTACATGTAGTAAGAGTACAGAAGTACCCGTACATGAAGTAGTAAGAGTACAGAAGTACCCGTACATGAAGTAGTAAGAGTACAGAAGTACCCGTACATGAAGTAAGAGTACAGACGTACCCGTACAGAAGTACCCGTACATGAAGTAGTAAGAGTACAGAAGTACCCGTACATGAAAGTAGTACAGAGTATAAGTACCCGTACATGAAGAGTAGTACAGAAGTACCCGTACATGAAGTAGTAAGAGTACATGTAGTAAGAGTACATGTAGTAAGAGTACAGAAGTACCCTGCATGAAGTAAGAGTACAAAAGTACCCGTACAGAAGTACCAGTACATGAAGTAAGAGTACAGAAGTACCCGTACAGAAGTACCAGTACATGTAGTAAGAGTACAGAAGTACCCGTACATGAAGTGAGAGTACAGAAGTACCCGTACATGAAGTAGTAAGAGTACAGAAGTACCCGTACATGAAGTGAGAGTACAGAAGTACCAGTACATGAAGTAAGAGTACAGAAGTACCCGTACAGAAGTACCAGTACATGAAGTGAGAGTACAGAAATACCAGTACACTAGTAAGAGTACAGGAGGACGAGCACAAAAGGTCAATAAAGTAAGATGGGGGGATGCTGACTTGCAGGACCCTCCCTGTCTGTCTACATTCACTAAGGACAGCCATGCACGTCACGTGATCACGACTCCGGCTGTTGTCTCACCAGAAACTCATTTGGCGGCGCATCGTCTTCAGGTGGCGCTGGCATCCACAACAAAAGACAAGGGCAGTCACTGTGGGCGCCATCTGACGGCACGCGAGGTGGCAGCCCCGTCCAGCGCAGAAGGCGCCCCACAGTGAACCCTTCGCTCCTTGGGAAGGTTGGCAGCTGCACGTGAAGGGCAACCATCGCCGTCTTGCAGGGATTGCGGCCCCTGAGGCCACCGCGCGGCGACTTAATATTCCGGCCACAGCGCCCCCACAACTCCCCCCAAACACGGGCAGACAATTCCACATCATGGCGGCTCCGGCGGCAGTTGCTGTCAGGCGGCCATGACAGTCACCCAGCGCAGCATCTTCTGGAACACAGTCAGACCATGTGGGGGGGATAGTGGGGAGATGGAAGCCTCCCCCTCCCTGTTCTCCCCCCGGGAACCCCCATGCACGACATGATTGACAGGTCCCGGATGTGACACAGCACCTCTTTCTCCTCATGCACTCCTCCCTCAAATCCTTTCCCTCCGTTTGGAAAACTATTCCCATCCCCACCCCCTGATTCTTCTCCCCTGGTGTTCCAGGCGGTGGGTGGGGTGGGGCAAGGTAATAGGGGGCGGGGGTAAGGAGCTGACTTTGAGTTGGAATGTTAGACGGGTAGACTTGTACGGGTACGTATTATCAGGATGTACAGGTACGTATCAGCAGGATGTAAACAACTTGTTTCCAGGCAACAGACCTTCTATGGGGACTGCAATACTTGCCAGGTCAGCGCGTGAAGGTGGCGCTGGTTGTTGGGGCTGGGTTAGGGAGGAAAGATGTGCAGACGACCACCCACAGTTGTCATGGCTACTAGGCATGCGTGTAGATACAAGCGCTCGTGCTTGTGTGTTCGCATTTATATTAGACAACAACTGTGGCAAACACTTGTACACCCAGATAGACGTCACGACACCACCTTGTAAACCAGATAGACGTCACTATGCCGTCGTGTAAAGCGATATGTACGTCAGATAACATTTTGTGACACGCTGTGTGCGTCACACTACCCCTTCCCCGCTGTCTACTGCATGACGTCATTGCATGAGCACGAAGTCAATACAAGAGAAGTTCTCTCCCCTGGGAAAGACCCAGAGAAGGAGAGAATGAAGCCATAGAAATGTGAAAGTATCAGATGTCTGTCCTCTACAAGTGTCAGAAAGTATCCTACACCAGTCTGACAAAGTATCAGATGTCTGTCCTCTACAAGTATCTCCGTCACGTGAACTCTGCAGTTACTTTCGGACGAGATAAAATAATCTAAATATGAGAAATAAACATAATTTGAGAAAAAAATATTCAACAAACAAAATGAGTTCACGATTTCACAGACAGGATTAAGACTTTAATTCGCCTTTTCACGGATCAAAGCCCTCGGTTACAGGGTTCCACAGTTGCTTACTTTTCATGAAGCCTCCGCCGTCAGTTTAGAAAGAACAAGCGGATAAATAAATGGAAGAAAACATGGACAAAAAAAGTGAAGTCCTAAAATGTTACAATCTTCAGACTTAAATTCTCTATACTATTACTTCAATATTTTCCAGTTTCCTTCAGTCCAAAAACTTGCACCCTTCAATGGATTAAAATAAATAAAGAGACGCAGACTCGCCTCAACAGGCTGTCACACGAATAATTTGCACTCTTTACACTCAGGCTGCCCCTCGGGGTCAAGGACCTAAAAGGTATAGCAGGCATCAGTCTCTGTCTCTCAGCCCTAATCCTGCAACTGATGCTCCAGTCTCTCAATGGCGCCGCCACGTCAAAGACACGCGGCCGTCAGACGCTGACACCAACGCTCTCCTGTCGCCACCTGCTGGCCTGGGTCATCCAACACACGACCCCAGGTGTGTCACAGTGTGCGTGAGAAATATTAGTTGTCATGTAGATACAGTCAAATCTCCCTACTATGCCACCCCGCTACTATGCCAATCTCAGTATTATGCCACTTTTGCTCGGTCCCGACTATAAATTCAATGTAAAAAAAATTTACTATGCCACCCCTACTCTCGCTACTATGCCACTTTTGTGTGATTGTTAAAAGACACAAGTTGTGAAATTCCGCGCAGTGCTCGACTATTATACTGTACGGTAGTGTGGGACATTGCAGTTAGGTGGATGGAACCTAGCACGCACACAGGGAGGGTGGAGACTGGCGATGGTGTCACTGGCCGGGTGACAGTCACGTGACAGAGGGAGAGCGGGAGGGGGTCCACTAGCGACAGGATGCAGGTGTGCGGATGTGGTTGGGAGGGGTGGAGGATGAAGAGGTGAAGGGGAGAATGAGAGGAGACAGCTAGCGCCAGCAGACGATTCTTGAGAGCTTTGGACTGACGGGTAACTTGAACAAATAAAGCCGTTTGTACGAACCCTCTCTACTATGCCACTCTCGCTACTATGCCACTTTTGCTCGGTCCCGGTAGGTAGCATAGTAGGGAGATTTGACTGTATTATATACCGGTAGATGTCTGACACAGGTGTCTTCTACTTGTCGATACAAAAATATTCACGTGTATTCTCAAAATATCTTCGACGTGTTCTCTACAAGCATGTGACGTCTGTCGTCTAAAGACACGTGATAGAAGTCGTATAGAAGTATCATACAGACGTTATAAGAAATGTCCTACACTCGTCCGATGTTTATAACCGACAGGTAAAAACATTTGTGATCTGCCGTAATATCTACGTGGTGCAACACGTTGGACACTTAGGCTGTCATCGTGTCCTCCTCTCAGTTTCATTTTGTAAACAATCGGCGGCATGAG
This sequence comes from Pomacea canaliculata, assembly GCF_003073045.1. Classification (NCBI taxonomy): domain Eukaryota; kingdom Metazoa; phylum Mollusca; class Gastropoda; order Architaenioglossa; family Ampullariidae; genus Pomacea; species Pomacea canaliculata. Next base: position 26,240,874 of record NC_037598.1, read on the forward strand.
TGAGAGGGTATGTTGGAGTACGTATTAGTGTAGATGTCCTGTGTTTATTGGTGTACATGTCATGTGTACATTAGTGTATGTGTAAATGTATGTATTAGTGTGCATGTCATGTGTTTATTGGTGTACATGTCATGTGTACATTAGTGTATGGGCACATGTATGTATTAGTGTGCATGTCATGTGTTTATTGGTGTGCATGTCATGTGTACATTAGTGTATGTGTAAATGTATTAGTGTGCATGTCCATGTGTTTATTGGTGTACATGTCACGCATACGTTAGTGTATGTGCACATGTATGTATTAGTGTGCATGTCATGTGTACATTAGTGTATGTGTCAATGTATGTATTAGTGTACATGTCATGTGTTTATTGGTGTGCATGTCATGTGTACATTAGTGTATGTGTCAATGTGTGTGACAGTGTGCGTATCGTGCATATTTTAGTGTATGTGTATGTGTGTGTGTAGACGTCAATGTAAGCATCAGTGCGTATATTAATGTGTAAATGTACTCGATAACGTGTGTAGCAGTGTCATGTAGTACATGTTATTGTGTAAAACTTAATATGTTAGTGTAAGTATGTAAAATAGAGATGCACGCCCCAAGTTCTGCTAGAAACTAAATGTCAATGAGTGTGCTGACGTGGATGTGTGACATCAGCGCGCGCTAGTGTCTGCCATGAGCTGTGGACAACAACGTCTGCATTTCACTTGTCATGCCAACTGCCATCGGGTGCCACGTGCAGACGTGGGGTCAGAGACGAGACCTGAAGCCAGAGGTCAGCAGGATGGTGTGTTGTGGTTGTGATGTCATCAGAAGAGCGTGATGTCAGCAGCGTTATACTTGACGTCAGCAGTATGGTGTTTTACGAAGTCATCAGAATTGTGTATTATGTCGTCATCAAACTGACGTGTTGTTATGACATCAAAAGAGCATGCTGTATTATGACGCCATCGGAGTAGTGTGATATGACGTCAACAGAATGGTGTGTTGTGTTCGTGATGTCATTAGGGTGACGGAAGTGTACAGATGAAGATGGACAAAGTGACAGCGGAATGACAGAGGGGGAGAGAATTCCAAATAGACATTTGTTTGTCTGGATATACAAGTGATACCGTTTGTCGCCCTTGACACGACCGGTGACAGGGGAGGCAATCACCGTGACGTCAGGGTAAAGGTCAACACACTCACCAACACACTGGTAGTGTAGTCTCGTCAAGGCTATGAACACTTGAGCTAAGTGGTGGATGCTGGACTGTGAGTGTATGTGTGTGTGTGACTGCCTCTGTTACATCCTCTCATCGGACGAAGTAGTTGATGCTGCAGTCGCTGGTGGTTGGCTGCTTGGCTTCACCCTCCAGCACCACACGTAGATACACAGCTGCACGTCGCCATACTCATCAACGAAAACACGCGCGTGCACACACTTTCATGTTATGAAAGAACATGAAAAATAACAGCAGGCAAAGTGAAAAGAAAGAAAAGAAGAAAAGCAGACAGCTGTAAATGCACATGGAGCACGCCACTCTCACCACAGCAGACTGGCGGGCAGCCAGGGCACGTGCACCTCGCAAACACTACAACAGGACATGAGAACAGGGAGAGAACGTGTCTGAAGAGGCTTTTATTTACATAAACAAGTAAACATAACGGAATGACATGGCAGTTGAACGTAAACAGTAAACCGTAACACAAAGACGGAATGCTCTCCACGACTGGGCCGCGGGATCACGAACTGCAACCCTGATCTGCCGAAACTTTCACAAGGGAAATAACCGGCGTGTAAGAAAACGTAGAATAAGAGTCAAGAAAAACAACAAACAAACAAAACACTGGCATCAGTCACACAGCTGTCAGAGAGATGCAGTCTACCACGACAGACGAGGCTCAGCGTGTACTGTATGTAGCATCTTATTGCAGCAGCGCAGCACGACTACTACTTCTACTACTACTACTCATCGTCATCAACATCATCAACATCCTCATCCTACAACTCTCTGTACTTTAGACACAGAACACTAAGTGTAACTGCCCAGCAAGTGGATGAAGCCCACATTCATACTCTGATGACGTCAGGAGCTGCTGACCCCGTGACTCACGTCCCGCTCACACTAAGGGAGGAACAAGCAAAGCTAAAGGTTTGAGTAGTCCACACACAACCAGTGGTCACACCTTTGTGTGTAGCTCAGTCAATGTTACACCCTGTGTGTTACATACTAAACACACTCCACGTACCCTCCCATCCCATAGTTTCTACTCCAAATCACCAGAGTTGACAATTTTGCAATAAATATCAGATTTTACCATTTCGCATTTGCCAACACAAGAAACAACATGCTTTCCTTACAAGACATCGAGGGGAAACGATCCTGTCAGGCAAAAGTACGATAGTAACAAGACACCGACAGATCACCTACAAGTAAAACTCTAGCAAAGGAGAAAACACCTGCTGATGTGAGGGACTAGCAATCAACTATTGCTAAAAGCTTTCTATGATCAGGAAAATGTGTCACTGAAATGTGTCACTGAAATGTGTCAGCGTGATGTCATGGCGTCCTCTCAACTCTCATCTAATGTCCGCCTGTGGTTGTCTTTGTGTCTACAGGTCCACGGCCATGTCTCCTACCATGTCTACCTGCATCTCGAGCTTGGCGTCTACCTTTTGCCAGTAGACACGGACATTGTCTACCTTTGATGAAGGACAGCAGTAGACACGGACATTGTCTACCTTTGATGAAGGACAGCAGTAGACACGGACATTGTCTACCTTTGATGAAGGACAGCAGTAGACACGGACATTGTCTACCTGTGGTGAAGGACAACAGTAGACACGGACATTGTCTACCTGTGGTGAAGGACAACAGTAGACACGGACATTGTCTACATTCGGTGACGTAAGCTGTCAGCTGACTGGACATCCTAAGTGAAAGGCTTGATTGCAATAACAACACTATCACATCCTCGAAACCAAAATGGAATATTTCTCTTTTAATCGAAATAATTATTTTCTGGATTCTAAATTTTCTTAATTTTTACATTTTTTCCCTTAAAGTTTACCGCGCTGACCTACAAACCAAAGAGACTGATGTCATGGTGACCTGCGCCATCAAGACAGCCAACTGGACGAGACTTCCATGAAAACGGCCAAAGACGGGAAAGTGCGAAGCCAAAGTGTGGCATGAGGGAACAAACAAACACTTGTCTCGATGACAATGGAAGAGAAAGATGGTGTGAAATATTTAGTCTCTAACATGTCGCTGATGACATGTGACATGGTCTGACACACTTCGCATGTCCTGCTTGGTGCCACTGTTTGCTCTGTGAACACCCAGGGAGACATGTCTGCAAGCAACATCAGTTATTTATTGCAAACCTACTTCTGCAGTTCGAATCGTTTATGTACTTCTACTTCTCTGTGCTATCACAATAGCTCCTCGCTACACACGAGGACACAAATGCAAGGAAGTTGACTTGTACACGTGTCTGGAACCATTTCCTTAACACAAAAACAGGAGACATCACGCTGGAGAATGCGAGAAAGATAAGAAGAGAAGGATGAAGACGACAGTAAGTACAACAGAACACGCCGGTATTTCAGTATGCGACAATTTGACACGTTCGGATAAAATCTCAAGCTAAATTGAAAACAGTTTGAATTCAAGATGTACATGACATTGTGAACATTGCCACATGTCGTCAGAAGATAACGAATAGTGAAATAATGGAATCAGTCTATTGCACGCTTCACATAGTGCAAGGTAAATAAACAAATAAACAACCAACCAACCAACTAACCAACATTCACTCAAACGCTGTGTTGTCTTTGCTGGAATGAGCTGTCCACCAAAGTCTAGCAACTACCAACATTCACAATGGATGAGAGAGAATGAGAGTACTATGTACATCTGACTTGTCAGGAGACACCTCCATTGCCATCCTCTTAGTTTCATCCATCTTGCCAGTGTCGGCCTCAACACCAGAACTTCACGACAAAGCGTGAACCAAGTATGAAAACACAGAGAACACATACTAACAATTACAAAATAATTAAAGTGTGAAAAGAAATCTACTGCAATGTTCAGAAAACTTGTTCAGTCACAGCGACAGGACGAACGGATGAAATAACCGAACTTTGGCGAGAACACGTTGACGAGCACGAGAAGACGAACGGGAGCACACAGGAGTGAGAAAGCAACTCTCATTAACTCTAATATCAGCTTTTCTTCAACATTAACACAGAGTGAGGTGTAAGCGTTGACTGCTTGGAATCATTTGGCTACAGGGTTGTCTGCCCACAGGGTGACGCTCTCGTCACGTGATGCAGACGAGATGTCAGTGAGGTTAGAGAGCGAATGCTGGTCATTTGTCATGACAAACATGGTGACGTAACAGCGATAAAACAAACGAGCGAGCTTGAATAACAACAGATAACTAACTGATTATATATATATACTGACTTTGGGGTCACGTGTCGAGTAGAGAGATATAACGGCTCCACGTGTGTTTAGACATCTTTAGATATGTGTCACATTTCTACAAAAATAGTGAAGTCCATAGCGGGGATCGAGTTTCGTTGTCCTGTTTTGTGGACTATCTGATTAGTTTAAATACACAATTATGTCTTTTAAATTAGTCTTCTATATACCTTATACATAGGTTTATATATCTGTATATATTGTTTTCTGGAATGAGTTTCAATATGAAGAGCTGTACACAGATACTTCCCAGCCACCCGGACCACTGTACAGCTACTACCCATGCACGTGACAGCTGTACACTCTACCCATGTACGTGACATGTACTGGATGTGCACAGACTGTAGTCATGACTACAATGGCCGTAAACCACAACACATAGCACCTCAAAAACAGTGATAGCCTAGTATCCTCAAATCATCACAACAAATGTGGCCGTTAACAAGATGAATGATCGACTGCGGACCAAAGACATTATTACTTCCTCTGCACACCCAAGCATTCTAGTAAATAAGAAGTCCTCAAAGACAAACAAAAACAAGAAAGACGCAAAATATTATTTCGACATACTACCCGGTCGGCGGCAGAACAAACTGCTGTCCTATAACCACGAAATCGACCAGCCAGCCAGCCAGCCAGCCGACCATTAAATCAACCACCTTCCAACGGAAGCAGCCACACGTAGCTAAGATTATGCACGGAGGTAGCTTAGCAGAAGCAGCAGTTCCAGAGTTCACGGGGGCGGCGGCAGCAAGACACACGCTAGACCGTCTGCTCACAGTACCACCGCCATGGTGCTCACAAACATATGACGTCACAGTGCACAACCGACACGTCACACCTGCCGACGTCCTCCGCCTGGCTGGGCCAGTCACAACCATTTCGGACAACAGGCTCGGCCGGCTCAGCGCCTTCTCCAAAAGGGGAAATGACGCAACCAGTCTCGAAGCGTCACGTGATTAACTCAACCAGTCACACTTCACAGCGTCCTGAACACACACCCTAACACACCTTCATTATCTAGAACTGTCCCCGGAGTGTGAGGGCAGGAAGGGGTAGATACCGGGCTTACTGACCCACCGGTGCCCACACCGTTGACCACTGGCATCGCCGATGCTGTGAACTTTGACCTGCCTTTTGACAGGTGGCCACGCAGCATTAACCCCTTTGCTCTGTGGGCCTGGCATCCCGCACATCGATGGCCGGGTGCAGCACGAGCTGATCAGTCAAGACAAACGAAGCGCACAGCAAAACATAAAATGAATAATAAGCGTATCAATCACAATATTTGAACTTTGTGCGTTGTCGACTAGTTTTCTAGCGAAGATGATTTGCATGACGGGAGGTTGAAAGGGTCTGCGTGTCACAGCTGTCACACTGAAGTCACTGCCGACACTGTCACTGGCTCCTACGGTGCTGACAGGTTTGTTGTCCAATATTTCCTTGCATTTCATTGTTCACACGGCCTGACCCTCCCATCATGGCGGCGCTCGCTGTCTGTGTGTCACGATGTGGCGGCAGTCGTCAAGCCTCGTGTCACATCCAGTGCACGTTAACAACAGGATATAATCATCTCTCAGCTTTCAACATCAAAAACCTCTCTGTCCACACACGGCGCATTTTTGTCTCTGTGACAAGAATCGAATCTGCTGCTTTCACGATGGCGTCAAGTTCGCAATAATAAAAATATCTCCAGTGTAGATGAGCGTACATTCCGCAAAATGAAATAAAATAAATAAAAGCAAAAAACAAACCGTGGCTTGAATTTCAGGAACTAGTGTGCATTTCTCTCTCTAGTGCATTCACATAGAAACACTGCAGAGACGTGCCGAACGTCACGTGTGCGTCACATCCTCGTGGACACCAGACTGAGTTCTCTGAGGCTAATGTCACGATTGCAGGTTGACAGGGTCAGCCGGTCACATGTACAATGGAATCCCTTTGGAGGAAGATGCTGTATGCGACACGTTTCAACCTAGTTTTAGTAAATAAAGGTCGCCATTCTTAGTACTGCATTTATGTGAATCGTGCCATGAGGTGTCACGTGACACTGCTGTGACACTACGCTGTGTCGTGACCCTGCCATGAGGACCACACGCTAAACGCGAGGAAAGGCCGATGTCACACAGCGTTTGTGGTGTTTGTGTTGACAGACATGAGTGGAGGCATTGTGTCAGTGACACCAACTAGTGTCAGACGAGTGTGTAAGCAGTGACAGCCTGTTGTACACGTGGCAGTAAAAAGCCAACGTGACTGAGCTCAGAGAACTCCACTCATCTACCGAGTTGTTTAGAAAGCAAGGCAACACCAGACAGGAGACAACACCAGACAGGAGCAGCAGACAGGAGACACAGGGCCGAGGATGGCACCAGCTCCTAATGTTGTCACGGACAATACTGACTTCAGCGGGTAGTTCCACCCTGCTTTAAACACATCAACATTCATCAGAAAATACAATTGTTCATTATGAACCTGTGCGTCGGAATGGGCCCCACATGAAGGCGCAAATAAATTAAAGCGTTTGAACAAATAAAAAAACAAACATTTAAATGACTAGTGAGATTACTTTGCCTCTTGTCATTGGGTAAAGCTCACTATGAAAATACTGTTTCCCCAAATCCGGGTGGGCCACCTCCATTGTCATATAGCACTGTAAAGAGAAAATAGACTTTTCCGGACTAACACCAGGCTCACAGCGCTCGGCAACAGACAACAAAACACATGTACATCACACTGGCACAGACCGACAAACACTGAAACAAACGGACAGACACATCAACGGACAGAGACATCAACTGACAGACAAGTCAACTGACAGAGACATCAACTGACAGAGACATCAACTGACAGACACATCAACAGACAGAGACATCAACGGACAGACACATCAACGGACAGAGACCTCAACGGACATGAAGACATCAACAGAAGCAGACAGCATGCCGCGGTAGCTCAGGTGTGAGGTGAGACACGCAGCAGGTAGGATGGAGTGGTCTCAGTGTCACGAGCTGCAGACTGCAAGTGTATCGCATCTTACAACGAAGAAGTCAGAGAGTTTTATTGTCATGACAACAGATCCAAAAGCAAAGCAGCGGCAAGATGGCGCAGATATAGGAGTAGAAGGCGCTAGTCAATCACGTGGTCCATCACAAGAAACAGCGTGACGCAGGCGCACAAAGACAGAAAGTAACACAGAAAACAATCCAGAAGACAGCTAGTAATACAGAAGAATGCTCTAGAAGACAGCAAGGTCAACAGCGGACACGAAGCATCAACGGACAAAGAAGACAAGAACAGAGAGCAGCGCCCTCTACGCAGCTGGGCCAAGGGACGTCACTAGCTACACATCTGTCTGTAATGATGTTTGTAAGCGCGTATGCTTCTGTACATCGTGTGCTATTTGTAGGAGGGAAGTTGGTGAATGGAGGCGACATGCATACCTACCCCCACACCCTGAGCTTTGCCCAATCACTGGAAGACAAAGTGTCACGCCACCAGTCCTTTAAATCCTATTGCTGAACTTCTCTTAGCAAACGCCACTAGCGCCATCTTGTAATGCTGACATAATGTATGATAAACAGCTCACAAACAAAATAACACAGATGGGCGAGAATGCTGCTTGGAAATAAGTTGGAAACCTTATTTTACTCTCAGGGAAATGAAGGGTACCCTGGGGCACAGGGCGACAAGCAGACTGCTGCTGACTGACGTCATCAAAAGATGTGTAGAGTCACCAGCCTGACTGCAAGGCCTGCTTACTGCACTCCAGTGGCTGCACACAGGGCGAGTGCGGTCATAGTCATGCCATGACAACGGGTGACATGTGCAGGTCAGCAATGGGTGACATGTCAGTAACGGGTGACATGTGCAGGTCAGTAATGGGTGACATGTCAGTAACGGGTGACATGTGCAGGTCAGTAATGGCTGACATGTCAGTAACGGGTGACATGTCCAGGTCAGTAATGGCTGACACTGAAGCACACTCTCTGCACTGAGAGAACCTCCCTGTGGTGACAAGGAGCCGCTCATAGAAGTGTTTCACTCTGGAGCAGTCAGGACCGAGTGCAAAGCGTTTCCCCACAGACAGCGTTTGTGCTCGGCATCTTCATAAGCGACAGCAGTAGGCGGCCATTGTCCCCCCCACCAAGTCCTTTCATCAACCCAATCGCACATTTCCGTGAATGTCGGAAACTGGTATTTCCGTGACAGCTGGAGGCCGACCTGCCGGCATGTGTGGAGTCGCCCGGAGACACCCCAAAGCGGGTGCATGGCAATGTCGGTAGGATACCCTTTTCACCCTGCCACACTAAACTGTGCCGGTGACGTGGCTTCTATTAACACCCCCTCTCCCTTCTCCCCCCCCTCTACTTGCTGGTCTATGGAAAACGGATGTCACTGTCCACGTGACAGGACAGACATGCGCACGAGCGGAGAGCGAAACATTCCCGTTGTAAGGAGATGTGACAACATTCAGCAGCCTAGCGACAGACCGGCTTCCTGCACACATCGCCACTAACACCATCACTGTTGTCTCAAGTCGACACAAAAGCTGGCCTGGGTCCGTTAGTCGCTCACCTGACGTGTACCTGAGGCGCACACTACCCCGGGGACCCACACTACCCCGCCATACATGGATAACTATCCTCCCGTCTGCTACTGCTCTCTGCTTCAAGTTTCTGCACCAACCAGAAGGTCGCGAGCAGCCCAGTAACCTTGGTGATGTCAGTTGACAACGGTTACAACCGTCTACAGTGGGCGGCAATAACTAGTTAACACCCAGGGTGGGTCACCACGTGATGACGTCTACCCTAGTTTGTTGCTCACTTTCGGATTTCAATCAGAATGTGTAATGTTGGAGGTGATGTGTCACACTGTGTCATGTTTAAGGTGACGTGTCAGATTGTGTAGTGTTGCAGGTGATGTGTCACACTCTGTCATGTTTAAGGTGATGTGTCAGATTGTGTAGTGTTGCAGGTGATGTGTCACACTCTGTCATGTTTAAGGTGACGTGTCAGACTCTGTAGTGTTGCAGGTGTCAACATGAAACAATCTGCTAAAGGAGACAATGACACAGACATCAGCTACAGCTGTCTACTTACATCACCGCCCGAGTGTCACACCAGGAATTTGAGTTGGAAACACGACCATCAGCAACCCCGACTACAAGCAAGCTGATGACGTCGATGCTATAGCCGACATAATCAAGGGTATTGACACCGTAACACATCATTCCCTGCCACGACATGACACTTGCTGCCAACAGAGCTCACGCTTGTCACACTTGTAGTTAGCGGGGTGGAGGATGGAAACACGACTGTTGGTACTGGCAAATACTACCCCTACATCCCCCTCCCTTCACGCGCAGTTCAAGTCTCAGTTGACAAGATCTCACCTGACCCCGCAACATGCAGTCTTACCTGACCCCGCAACATGCAGTCTCACGTGACCCCGCAACAGGCAGTCTCACCTAACCCAGCAACAGGCAGCCTCACGTGACCACTAAGTACAAATGTTTGAGTGGAACTAAACACAGAGAGCGAATGGCGAAACAATGGGAACACGTAGCTCAGTGTGTGTGTGTGGTGTACACAGACACACAGACACACAGACACACACACAGACCGAGCTCGGGTGTTGGTGAGTGGTGAGGTGAGCACACTGCAGACAAGCATCACTAACACTCACGAGACTTCAAACAACATTGTCAAGACCTGTCCCAGACATCCCAGCTGTGTCGCGAGGTGTGTGTGTGTGGATGCTAACAATGTGGAGGATGCACCTTGCAGTCTCAATCACCGATCAAGCAACTCACCAAGACAATTTAAACAATTAGTAAATGAGACTGGTACAAAGACTACGACGACGATTTCTCCGTGCGAGATGGCGAATACGTGAAGTGGGACTTGCTGATGTCCTCATTGCGAGAAGCAGAAGGAAAAGGTCACAGCACTGAGTAGTGTTCACCGATTTCTACAAGTTGTAAGTGGACAAGCATAGAGCAAAGGTCATGTAAGTCACAACATTAGCAGCTGCTGGCCCAGGGAGAGGATGCAGTTCTTGTGGCCATGACACCAGCACCGGCACTGTCCATCTCAGTCTTGGCACTGCGTCACGTGAGGGAGAGAAGGAGGGTTGGGGAGGGGGGAGAGGTTGATGGTATGGACTGTGGACTATGGACTGATGGTATGGACTGCGACACTGTGGCACTGCGACACTTTGACACTGTGACACTGCGACGCTGCGACACTGTGACTGCGACACTGTGACACTGTGACACTGCGACAATGTGACTGCGACGCTGTGACAATGTGACTGTGACACTGCGACAATGTGACTGCGACGCTGTGACCTATTGCTCAGCAGCAGACGTGGCATCCATTTTGTAAGTAGCAGGAAGGTGGAGGATGCCCCTCTGTCGGTGTTCGTTCAACCCAAAGTCTGTTCAAGTTGACAGTTCTGCTTCGTCTCAACCTTCAGCTACAGCCCCGAGGTCAACGTACGCACTTCGCCCTCCTACACATGTATGTATCCCTACGCGGCCAGCTTCACTCAAATATCAGTGTACATCCTGCATTATCCTAAACAGTCTCCTACAGACTATGTCACATGTCGTCTCCTACATACTATGTCACATGTCGTCTCCTACAGACTATGTCACATGTCGTCTCCTACAGACTATGTCACATGTCGTCTCCTACAGACTTATATTCACTATCGTCTCCTGCAGCAGGGTTGAGTCGATATGTGGATGCGCCCTGAAATAGAGAATGCCATGTTGCCACTGTCTCTGTAATGTAGTGTAGTCGGACTCTTTTCTGTAACAAATATCTAAAAATAAACCAACTGCTTGTGATTGTCTTGGAGAAGATATCAGCGGTTCGGTTCCCAAAGCTCGATTTCCCAATTGCTGGCTGGCCCGACCCACTAGTGGCTACCTCTCCTCCCTGGTTTCCTCCTCAATCAATGAACTGCTGCCTTATTGAGTAAGTTCTGTCTACAATGCGGATTCAGTTCCCGGTATGTTTTAAGAGAGCGGTAAACATTCCAGTGCCACCAGACCCCGGGGATGTGGTTGCAGACTTGAATGATGATGATGCCATGAGTCACCGTGCACAGTCCGTGCAGTCTCAGCCTGAGCAGCCCTCGGATCCCAACTCTCCGATTCCACAAAAGTTTTGTCGCCTTGGAGTCCGACAGTCGCTGAGGACAGCGAGGACAACAGCAATGCCACGTCAACCAGCAGACGACAGACAACACGCATGCGCAGACAAGCTTCTCCAGCCGCCTCCCTGGGCCTTCAGCAATCACAACCATAGAGCACGAAACAGCAGATTGTTTTGTTCTGACTGTGTTTTGTTCTTCGTGGCAGGTCAGGGAGGGTAGATATCCACCCTCTCTGAGCAGGTGATGGAGGTTTGGGGTGGGGAGTGGGGTAGGGGGAGCAAAGGGTCCTGGCAGCGCCGTGAGTGGAGCAGACGACAGATGTACACCGGACGACTGCTAGTGGAGGACGCGGTGCACAGAGTCTGTCCGACTGACCACCAACGTCACCAGCGACAGCACCAACACCCACGTCACGTGACTGGCGCTTCGTCGGCCCAACAGTGGCGCCACCCCGTTCCTCGACCTGTAGTGGCTGCTGCCTCCTGCAACAGACAAATCACACACGTGTACAGCATTCCTTCCGTCCCCGTTGTTTGTCCTTCAGTCTGTATGCAGGACAAATACAAATACAGGTGTGTGTATTGTGTGACTGGCTGTTTGTCTGTGTGTACAGACATGTATGTGTATTGTGTGACTGGCTGTTTGTTTGTGTGTATTGTGTGACCGGCTGTTTGTCTGTGTGTACGGACATGTATGTGTATTGTGTGACTGGCTGTTCGTCTGTGTGTACGGACATGTATGTGTATTGTGTGACTGGCTGTTTGTTTGTGTGTACATTGTGTACTGTTCGTCTGTGTGTACAGACATGTATGTGTATTGTGTGACTGGCTGTTCGTCTGTGTGTACCTAAATGTATGCATATTGTTTGACTGGCTGTTTGTTTGTGTGTACGTACATGTGTGCATATTGTGTGACTGGCTGTTTGTTTGTGTGTACATTGTGTGACTGGCTGTTCGTCTGTGTGTGCCTACATGTATGCATATTGTGTGACTGGCTGTTTGTCTGTGTGTGCCTACATGTATGCATATTGTGTGACTGGCTGTTTGTCTGTGTGTACAGACATGTATGTGTATTGTGTGACTGGCTGTTTGTTTGTGTGTATTGTGTGACCGGCTGTTTGTCTGTGTGTACAGACATGTATGTGTATTGTGTGACTGGCTGTTCGTCTGTGTGTACGGACATGTATGTGTATTGTGTGACTGGCTGTTTGTTTGTGTGTACATTGTGTGACTGGTTCGTCTGTGTGTACAGACATGTATGTGTATTGTGTGACTGGCTGTTCGTCTGTGTGTACCTAGAATGTATGATATTGTTTGACTTGCTGTTTGTTTGTGTGTACAAGTACATGTGTGTATTGTGTGACTGGCTGTTTGTCTGTGTGTACCTAAATGTTGATATTGTGACTGGCTGTTCGTGTGTGTGTACCTATATGTATGCATATTGTGTGACTGGCTGTTTGTTCTGTGTGTGCCTACATGTATGCATATTGTGTGACTGGCTGTTTGTCTGTGTGTACGTACATGCATGCATATTGTGTGACTGGCTGTTTGTTTGTGTGTACATTGTGTGACTGGCTGTTCGTCTGTGTGTACGTACATGTATGCATGCTGTGTGACTGGCTGTTTGTCTGTGTGTACATACATGTGTGGATACTGTGTGACTGCCTGTTTGTCTGTGTGTACCTACATGTATGCATATCTGTGTGACTGGCTGTTCGTCTGTGTGTACGTACATGTGTGACGTTGTGTGACGGAAACAAAGACCTATATCAAAGGGTTTGTTTATGTGTTTGTGAAGACACGTGCTTCATGCTGCGTGATGAGGATGAAGGCCCCAGAAGGAAGAAGAAGAAGATAACCACATTTGCTGACAAACAAGCAAGTGTGTGCAGAGATGCTTCCTGTCAAAGGAATTTCTTGCAGCAGTGGGCAGCAGTTTGATTGATGCTCGCTGCTCGCCCTCGCCACAAGCGGCCGATGAAAGGCGAGCTGACGACGTGCGTCACCAATTGCAGGATTGGCTAACGAGGCAATAGATGAGAAGACATCCACACGACAGCCCACAAAAAATATCTGATTTAGCGGGAATCTAACGAAGCCAGCCTTTCTGCCATCTTGGCACCACAAACTGCAGGAGTGAAAAAAAAAAACTGTGGCTAAACATGCATCGCCCCTCTCTCCTCATCTTACAGATGATCGCTGGAGCGCGATAACACGAGACGAGAGCTTACAGACACCAGCAGCCATGCTGCAGCAGTTACAGCAGTTGCTGCCTGACGTGTTGGGCTGTGTGGCTGGCAGGCTGGAACATCCCACTGACGAACACTGATATGTAAGTGTGGAGCACAAGTACGACTGGCCTAAGCGCATGACGTAGTTGGCTGTTTGGGAGGAAATGGCACGCGCATACCTTTGAGCTACCGCGCCATGCCTGGCAGGGTCGCACCCTCCTCTCCTGACTGCAGGGCAGCAGCTGTGTGACATTCTCCTGCCATGCCCAGGGTGCTTTGCTGTCATTACACCCTAGCTAGTCGGCCTGTAATTGGATTCTGTGAGGGAGACAGGTGGCAATCAGAGCGTGAACGCAGTTGCGAAGGTCACGTGACCATGGAGCTGTCAGTCACACGTGGTCACGTGCTGTAGCATCCATCTGTACTTGCACCGTCTGAGCATTCTGTACACCGGCCCTCGCACAGAAACACAACGAGCGCTGTCATGTGGACAGAACAATAAATGTGAAGAGATAGGAAAGTAGAAATAATCATCTACCTACTGACATCAGCGTCAGACGACCTCGTCACTACTCCTTCTCCTCCTCTGCGTGTTGCTATGGAGTCTTCAATGTTTGTGACAGTAAGCCTGACAGCAGCTAAAGCAAGAAACACTGTTCACATTAGTTTAGTCACATTCAGGTTAGGACAGAACTCGCTGTTCACTCCTACAGCAACCACGTGTCAGGACAGAGTTCGGACATCTCCATCAGGTCAGGGAGGCCAGTGCAGCTCAGTGTCCCTCCCTTGGGATGTGTTTACATGCAGTGGTGTCCCGGCACCCTACCTGCTCCGTGTCAAGCGTTTGGGTGTGCGACCAACATTTTCCACAGAATTTGAAGAGCTCAGCCACTGTGGTCGGCACGGACCATGGCGCTAGAAACCTGCAGCAGACACCACGCTACCCGGATGTTGCAGGGTAAAACAACGGAAATCGTCTTTTGTTACAGACCTGTCCTGGTGCTGCCATCATCTCGTGGTCTTATAAAATACAAATAAATATGTCCATGTGTATTTAGTCATCATGGCACCTTAGAAACTTTCTTGTGCCAAAGTGGGAAAGAAACTGGAAAAAGTCACATCAGTTGAGTAAATCAACGTAGTGCCAAGTAATGCCAAGTAAGTATGACAGTAGCTGACGTGTGTCACAAGCAGACTCCAGTGTGGCTTGTGTAAGTCCCCGATATCCACAAGACTGAAGCCGTGGGAGCAGCTGTTGTAACATGATTAAAGTGTATTTTAATGAAACATTGTTGAAACAAATCCCAAATACTGTGAGTAACACAAGGATGTAAGGTTTTGATGGGTGCCGCCACCAGTTCAATTCATCTACATCATCACCGTCTACATTATCACATCATCAACATCAGCTGTTCAGGGAAGCACGTGCTGCACGCTGCGAGTGATGTCACGTGACCAGCTGTGTACAAGGCTCTGCAGTGGATGGCGAGGGTCACACAGTACTGCTGCTGACACCAAGCACAACACTCTCCCGGAAGTATAGTGACTAGTAGATATATCTTCTACACAGAGATCCACAGCTAGTCATGTAGGTCAGTGTTATACATTAGATACATTTATTCTACATTATTCTACATCACTGACGGCTTGGCTATGGTACACTATGTGAGAAATGTCACTGTGCTGCACACCCTGACAACAGCTGCACTGCCATCTTCTCTAAGACAGTACAAGTACAAACAGCAAGTTCCTTGAAGAGATAATCTGAGATCCCATTTTAAGAAGCCATTTTTCTTTCCACGGTTCCTTGGGAGTAATCGCTATGGAGAACATGGCGGCCTGTAATTAACAAAAACCACTCAATGCTGGCGGTGCACGAGGCCATTGGATGGAGTTAGCACAACTTTCATTTGATGTCTTTGTGTTGTTTTGTGTTGTTTCGTATTGTGTGCAGGCGGCCAGCGAGTGAACTGCTATACCGGCCTCACACAGAAGCCATTGCTCATGTCGTCCCACCAACATTCTGTAGTTGTAGACAAAGCCGCGGAGCTCTTACAAATATTTAGACAAGAAACAAACACACACACACACACACAGAGGAATCGCCATGCACACGTGCACACACACGAATCCACACACACACACACGCACACACGCACACAACTCTCAGAGGCTACATAATAGCAAACCAGGAGTGAGTGCAGTGAATTTAAAAAAAAATGAACGTTGATAAATTATCTGATTCTACATTAGTCTGAAAAATGGGCAAATCATCATTCACTGGTGCGTGACTGAAGTCAGTGAGGCAGGACGGAAGAAAATGGATGAGATAAACGACTTACTTGTTCCTCGTTTAGTCTGCACGTCCACATACGCCATCTTGCCCCGCCCGGAACTGGTTCGAGCCCACACCACAAAGCGGTAATTATTGGCCGGTTCCAGACCAGT
This sequence comes from Pomacea canaliculata, assembly GCF_003073045.1. NCBI lineage: Eukaryota > Metazoa > Mollusca > Gastropoda > Architaenioglossa > Ampullariidae > Pomacea > Pomacea canaliculata. The sequence goes on from NC_037598.1 coordinate 26,257,192, forward strand.
GATCTTGGCTTGCAAGGTCTCAGGGTCATCTATTTTGGGCTTGAGGTCCCTTACTGGGCCGAGCTGGGTGCCCTCCACTGTAGAAGACAACAGAGACAACAACACACAATAACAACTCACATCCTGTGATGAGGTCTGACTGCACCTCTGTCCATCATGGCGCCAGTTGGCTAACACCTCGTCACATGATCACACATTCAAGTGGAAACCAGTTGAGACACAACAGTTCTTGCCAACAGCAGTATAAAAATATCAATATTTACAAAATCAATATTTAACAAGTTAAATAAAAAAAGGAATATAGAAAGAAAATACAGAAAAAATAAAATAAAAAATGCAACAAGGAAGGAAAGAATGGCAGAAATCAAAAGTTCAGTTGTGTGACACACCTCTGATCATGATACAGAAACACGCTTCATCGTGATGCAGAACTCTTTCACACACGCACGCACGCAGCATACACTTGTCATCATACGGATACATAACTGAACGACGATGTCGGTGTTATAAAACAAAGAAGGAAGGAGACTAGGAAGATATCGCAGGAAAGGGGAGATAATGAACGATGTGTCTTACGAAGAAGAGAAGGAATTAATGATGGAAGTATCGGGGAAATAGATTAGTTAATGTAAAAGTTGATGTAAAAGGAAAGAGCAGGGTTGGTGGATGACAGTTTGTGTGAAGTTTGACTACAGTTTGCTGTAGGCCAGTGTAGGGGCTCGCGAGACTCCTCTACACCTCACTTCAAACGACCTTCCCGCGCTCCCCTGACCTGGAGGGGGGGGGGTGTGATGCCCAGGAAACCCACATCAAGACTTTTGTGGCTTCGTGCCTGCCTCCCCATCCCAACACCCTGACTCTATTAATAGCTGTGGGCCACAGAACAGGAAGTGAGAACACGAAGATGTGTGGACGAAAAAAAGGACGAGAGGAGAGAGAAAGAACAACAACGGCGACAGAATAAAAACGACAGACTGAAGGAGCAGAGGATAATGTGAGTCATCTTTGCATTCATGTCTTTTCTATTATTCACAGCCAGCAGCCACAGTGTTAGTAGGCGTGGCTATAGGTCACAGTGTTAGTAGGCGTGGCTATCAGTCACAGTGTTAGTAGGCGTGGCTATCAAAGTGGCTAAGTATAGTCACAGTGTTAGTAGGCGTGGCTAAGTATAGTCACAGTTAGTAGGCGTGGCTATCAAAGTGGCTAAGTATAGTCACAGTGTTAGTAGGCATGGCTATCAGCCACAGTGTTAGTAGGCGTGGCTATCAGTCACAGTTAGTAGGCGTGGCTATAGGTCACAGTGTTAGTAGACGTGGCTAAGTATAGTCACAGTGTTAGTAGACGTGGCTAAGTATAGTCACAGTTAGTAGGCTTGGCTAAGTATAGTCACAGTGTTAGTAGGCTTGGCTATCAACCTCTGTGACTGCCGTTTATTATTTTTTGAGGCACTGTTTTTTCTGTTTCTAGTTGTTCTCAGTAAACGTCACCGTACTGTCCCAGTAAACGTCACTACTGTGACGATCATCATCGTTGTGATCATGACAAAGTCGTGTCTGTGAGGAACTGTTTCTGTGTTGCTGTCGCTGTTGTCAACAAGAATTGCACGACTACCACATACATTTGAGTCTGTGATGATGGACTTCTGTTCCTGAAAATACAACACCCACCCGGGAGGTACCCCGCCTAGCCATGAACCCACCTGGCTGGTACCCGATGTCAAAGCCTGTCAGGCGGCCGTTGGGTTCCACCGGCGGCTCCCACTGCAGCAGCACGTAGTCCTCCTCCACCTCCACCGTCGCCAGACTCAGCACGGCGCTGGGCGCTGTCACAGATCATCGCATGAAAGATGTTTCCAGAAGTTGCCCACGTGTCTAGTGGTTTCTACCCGTGTTTATAAAGCTACTGTACGCACGTATCCACTAGTCTAGAATAAGTTGAGTCAGTGAGTGTGTTGGATGTTGTTTGAAACTGCTCAGAATGAGCGACGACAGGCTGGCCGCAAGGTTTATTAATGCTTATGGAGTTAGATGCCATGGATACAAGGAACTGTTTCATCCAATATTAACACAAAGTTATTTTCTCTTGGGTTTAGTTTGTGGTTAAACAGGGTTACAACATGGCCGTTGTTTACAGGCAAGTTACAGCAACGACAGGTGTTGTTTAGATGACAGGAGTAGGAGGATCACATCAATAGTAGTGACAGCTTTCTTTGTATTCTCCTTATGGGATGGCAAGAACAATATTATGGGATGGCAAGAACTGTTCAAACATTTGCCAGTGGACCCACAGCACCATGCGGTGACAGTTGGGCTCAGTGGAGACTGGGTGTGTCCGGGTACTGCACTTAATTATCTCCGGTGTACAGGACCCACGACACTCGACCCGCTGTGGCCATTAGTACAGAAATAAAGATGTTCACTGTTCTGTGGTCAAAGCATTTAGAGTCATGTTGATACACACAATGGTGTGTTAGTCACAACACATTGACTATGAGTTTGTTACTGGCCTCATCAAATGAAAAAGTTGTTAAAATGTGAAATTATATCTTTTGTATACTCACAAGTCTACAGTAGAAGACTTGTAACTATGTAACACCTGAAGGCGGTGTTTGCAATAATAGCTTTGATGTCACGTGTCATGTAACAATGTATTATCTTTGTTGTTTGCTTCCCCTTCTACTGGGGCGATGGCCCTTGAATGATTCAGCTGAATTCTCAAATATTAGCGAACGTAAGGTGCACGTGGGTCACATGATGAGACAATAACAGGTGCTTCCGAGGTGCTAAGTCCGTGTCGAGTGCTCCAGTCAGGTGCTAACAGGTGCTACTGACGTGCTAATGCGTCAACAAGGTGCAACGCTAAACTGCTAATGGTGCTAACTGCCAGGTGCTAAATGTCAGGTGCTAACTGCCAGGTGCCAAGTGCCAAGTGCCAAGTGCCAGGTGCATGGCTAAGCTAACTATTTCACGAGCAGTTTAGTTTAGTCGACTGTTTAGACACTAAGCCAATCATCTCGGGACTTGGCGGCGCACTTGTGCACACGACCCCTAACCGCGAACGATGACGTCATCCACAGCGACTTACTTCCTTCCGGTGTGAAGAAGTCGATGGTCTGGCTGGGCGGCCCGGTGTAGTGCGTGTTCCTCACCGCCACCTGGGCTCGCAGGGCTGTGTTGGCGGGTAGGCCGGCCAGAGTGGCCCTCACCACTGGGTGGCGCTCCACAGTGTCGGGGGTGACTGTGACATCAACCTCCTGCATCTTGTGCCGGCCCTCGCTGGACTTCCAGTACTGCAGCTGCACGTGGTGACGCCACTAACATCACAACTCATTCACTTCTCTGTTTCCACTCAACTGGCATTCCACCCGTCTATTCATCTACCCACACATCTAGCATTCCACCATCTATACATCACACATCTAGCATTCCACCCGTCTATTCATCTACCCACACATCTAGCATTCCACCCGTCTATACATCTACCCACACAGCTAGCATTCCACCCGTCTATTCATCTACCCACACATCTAGCATTCCACCCGTCTATACATCTACCCACACAGCTAGCATTCCACCCGTCTATACATCTACCCACACATCTAGCATTCCACCCGTCTATATACCCATCGTCTGCAGTGCCTAGTTCACTGCACAATTTTAGTCTCTTACAGAAAGAAGACAGTAGTACCCCCCTTCCTGCGTCTGATACCATCCCCTTACTATTCCTGTTTACCAGAACCACCACCACCACCACCATTACCGCCACCACAACCACCACCACCACCACCACCACCACCACCACAACAACAACACATGGTCACATGGTTTGTAGTTGCTGTTCAGCAGTTGAACCTGTCAATATTCGCCTGCTGTCCACCCATCACCGAGTGGATGACACGTGACTCACAACTCATCTCTTCCTGAGCTGACAGCAGTGCACACGGTGCTGCTCCACCTGCAGCCTCCACCCTGGAGGTTCCAGCTACCTGATTGTTTGTTGTGTTTTCTGTATTTCTGTCTTCTATCAGTCATAAGTACTGCTCCTTATCCTTCCGTCCTTCGTACGTTGTCTCTGTCTCGCTGTAGTCTCAAGAGCTGAGCATGTTGCTTCTGCGCTGTGCAAGTCACGCGTTTACTGTTGTTGTTTGGTGTTGTTGTTGTTAGTAGTAGTTGTTTATGTAACGGAAGTCTGTAATACGCATGCGCCAAACGCGATTTCCGCTGATCCGTCTTGCGCCAGCAAGGTCACAGGTCACGTTGAGGAGTAAATGCGATTAGCTGCCTGCTGTGTGGTGCTGTCCTCTTGAAGCCAGCAGGTCAGACATTCAAACCTCAGTCTTTCCCTCAGTTCCTGCACCAGGACCCCAGCCCCTCAAAAATGTTGTGAAATGAGATTTGTCGTCAGCTGCGCCCTCCACGTGTGGGGCGACCTGTGATGGCGTCAGCGACGTTTGATGAAATGAACCACCACCACCGCCACCACCACCACCACCATTTGTTTGACATCGTCGTCACTGCAGGTGATACCACGTGATCACATCCTGTCAAGGATTTCAAAGACGCGGTGGTGTTTGGAGCATGTCAGCTTTGTGATATCATGAAGACAGTGTGAAGTTGATAGCATGAGCCACTCACTGTTGTCACTGTTGTCACCATTGTCACTGTTGTCACTGTTGTGACTGTTGTCACCATTGTCACTATTGTCACTGTTGTCACTAACAACATTTGTGAACCTCACAGACATGTCATTGTTGGTTTAGCGGAAGTGAGCTCTCTCTGTCTCTGTCTCTGTCTCTCTCTGTCCCTGTCACTTTGCATGTCTAGGCACACGCGCGGTGCATGCTGGGTAAATAGTTCCTGCTGTTGCTGTCGTCTCTGTCAGGTGACGAGGTCAACACACGGCAATCAGGTAATTACTCCCCCTGTTGTACTCTTGTCCTTGTGACGCTCACATGCAGTTCCTGTGTTTGCGTGCGCCGCCAGGTGTAGCTGCGGCACGTGCCAGCCATTCTATATTTAGTACCAACACCACCGTCTGTTGCAACAACGACTTCAGCGCCTGCAGGTGCCGAGTTCTTGCAGACCTGACGATGGCGTCCGCTGCTCATTAATGACAAGAAGGAGTGACAAGGACCTGGTGCCGTGTGCAAACCACTTACCCTGTACCCTCTGAACTCTCCTTGTATCTTGTCTGTCACCTCCACGGCCTCCCAGATAAAGTGAGCTTTGTGCGGCTCCAAGGGCTTGGAAGGATCGCGACGAAAGTCTTTGGGCGCCACCAACGGTTCTGAAAACAACAACAACAACAATTACGAAACGCATTGCTTTAGGGTAGACTTTGTGTTTTGATGATGAGTTGACGTCATGATTGTACACAGGATGGTTGTTAGTGTCAGTGTGACATATGGTAGTGTGTACAGCAGTACAGCAACACAACAACACAACACTTCATGTTTGAGCAGCAAAGTACAGCAACTGGTGGTGTTTACAAACTGAATAAGACAACACTTGTGTTTCTCAACAGCTGTGGTTGTAGACAGTAATGCTACAACTGTAGCAGTAATTACTAATACTACAGGAAACTACTGTGCGTTAGTACGCATGTATGTGTTTGTGTGTCTGCATGTCCATGTGTTTGTCTGCATTAACGTGTTTGTGTGCGTGTACAAAAGGACGAGCAGGACTAGTGACACTCGTGGCACAGCCTGACGACGCCATGATCGCCACCTTCATCCAATACCCTACGCACCCCGTGTACCCCACCTACCCGCCTCGCCAGAGCGGCCGAGGATGATGAAGGCCGGCTGGTGGGACTCGCCCAGCTCGTTCTCGGCCTTGACCTGTATCTCGTAGCACTGGTACACGTCATTGACCTCTTGCTCAAAGTGACCTTTGGTGGCTTCGGTGACGAGGGCCGACTCCCACACCAGGCTGCCCTTCCGCCGCCAGTACACGTGGTAGCGAAACCCGGGGCCGTGAAAGTTGAGTCTCTGCATGGGCTGTGGACAGAGACATGACATGACATGACATGGTGTCAGGGTGGCTGGATGCTGTGGACAGAGACATGACATGACATGACAGGGTGTCAGGATGGCTGGATGCTGTGGACAGAGACATGACATGACATGACAGGGTGTCAGGGTGGCTGGATGCTGTGGACAGAGACATGACATGACATGACAGGGTGTCAGGATGGCCGCATAGTAAAGTCGTGTTGCTGGAGTGAGTGAATGAAAAAAAACAAAAAAATTCGGAATGAGCCGACAGACGCTGTAACAGAGAGAACAATGGCGACCGACAGCCTTTGGCGAAAATGGAAATGAAGCCTTGCACAAACTGCACAAACTGTATCAAATGATGTTTACTGTCATTGTGTATCGGTGTGTCAGTGTGTTGTATGTTGTCAGTGTGTATCTGTGTCAGTGTGTATCTGTGTGTCAGTGTGTTGTATGTTGTCAGTGTGTATCTGTGTGTCAGTGTGTGTCTGTGTGTCAGTGTGTGTCTGTGTGTCAGTGTGTTGTATGTTGTCAGTGTGTATCTGTGTGTCAGTGTGTTGTATGTTGTCAGTGTGTATCTGTGTGTCAGTGTGTTGTATGTTGTCAGTGTGTATCTGTGTGTCAGTGTGTTGTGTGTCAGTGTGTGTCTGTGTGTCAGTGTGTTGTATGTTGTCAGTGTGTATCTGTGTGTCAGTGTGTTGTATGTTGTCAGTGTGTATCTGTGTGTCAGTGTGTGTCAGTGTGTGTGTTGTCAGTGTGTATCTGTGTGTCAGTGTGTTGTATGTTGTCAGTGTGTATCTGTGTGTCAGTGTGTTGTATATTGTCATTGTGTATCTGTGTGTCAGTGTGTTGTATGTTGTCAGTGTGTGTCTGTGTGTCAGTGTGTGTCTGTGTGTCAGTGTGTGTCTGTGTGTCAGTGTGTTGTATCTTGTCAGTGTCAGCGTCTGTCACCGTGTCTTCATCATTGTGTGCTTCTGTCTGTTACGGATGATTGAATAAAGTGTGTTCCTCTTGAGTCGCTCCCTCTCTCCCCGTGCACACACTCGTGTAACACCTACCAGTGCGTCTGTTTGTCTGCTTGCTGTGAGACGGAGAAAACAATAATGGCATTGAGTTTGCGCTCATTTTGTATTTTCGGATTTAAAAGTCAAATTCAAATGCTTTTTGTTCATTTGTAAGGGCCGAGGTCATGGCAGCACTGCACCAGTGCATTGTGGGAGTTGCACTGAGCGCCACGCGGTTCAAATGTCGCAAAAGCTCCACAAGCCAAGCAATCCTTGCTGCGCATGCGTGAGATTTCAATTAGCACATCTCATTGGCTGAGCACGCCTGGTGTTGTGAATATTTGATGTTACAGAACGTGTGTGTGACTGTCGTAACAACAGTCACGTGATTTCGCAATCAAAGTGTTTGAGTTGTCTGGCCTGGCTGCACCTGTCTCCACCTCAAGACTTGCAGCTGCCAGAGTTTTGACACAGCTGCTGCCAGGCCAGCTGCTAGTGTGCACGGCAGTGTGGCATCGGCTTACAGACAGCTTTGTCTTGCACATGGCAAACAGACTGAAACTTCTAAACCGCTTACAACAGGTTTAAAAGCCACCAGCACGGTTATCAGAGAGAATTTTCGTTTGGTTCAATGCACTTCCATGTGTAAACACACTTCAACATCGCAATTACAAATGTTTTGTGCAGGTGACCAAGCAAGTGCCGATGCTTTTTGAAAGTGTGCACTTTATTGTGTTCGATAGACAGAAGAAAGAAGTGTGACAGGGCGAGAGACCGAGAGAACGTGAGAGAGAGATGTAAGTGTTTAAATATTTTGATGTTTTGTTTGAAACGCTTAGAGACAAGAGAAGCCTCGGACTGACTACCTTCACAGACTGCGGAGTGACGCACAGGAGGCTGTGTAGTGTAGACATGTCTACACACACTTCATACACTGCGGTAGAGAAATGTCTACTGCCGCCACCACACTTTACATTTTCCCCTCCATACGTGTGATTGAGGGAGACCATCAACTGTTTCTTCCACAAACCACCGTCAGACGAGCTCTGTGTTTAGTTAGTATTTCCTGACAATTACTTTTGAAGAGCTTGAGCTCCTCCACTTCCTCCAGCCCTTGTCTGTCATCAGACGGACGTCACTGGAGACCGACTGTCACCTCAGTGTGTGGACCTGTGACTCAGTATTGACCAACAAGGACTGGAGGCCAACAAGCAGCGGCCACTACGTCCGCATCACGTGGTTATCACGCCTCGCTGTCCGCCACTACGTCCTCATCACGTGGTTATCCCCCCCCCTTGCTGTCTGCCATCCGATGCCTCGTGCCGGCAGTCGGGCGAGCGAGTGCACAGAAGAAATGAAGGAAAAGTCAGAAATAATGAAAGACACGACACTCAGGTATCTGGCTGTCAAAGGGCCGACAATTCACCCAACGGCCTGAGTACGCCTACCCCCTCCCTTCCCTCCCTCCCCATGAACTCTCCAATAATTTCGGCCAGACAACAAAAACGAGAATGAAGCCAATGTGTGTGTGGGAGGCTGGGTTGCCGGCTACAAGCAGGGAATTATTTGGTGTTGTGTAGGACTACAGACACGACGGACGGCGCTAATATGGCGCCGGGCACACACCCAAATGAGGTCTGGGCAGCCGTGTGAAATTTCGTCTCAAGTCTCGAGCAGCCACAGAGAATTTTCTGGAAATTGTTACCTCGGACAAGACGTCGTAGGTTCTCAGCTGGTTCCGGTGTCTGTGGCACGAGGCGGGTGTGTACATCCGGTTAGCGTGCAGCAGGTGTAACACCAGAGTTGTCTGTTGTTTGTAGCACTCAATCTTTGTTCTCACTGCTTGTGGTTTGGGTTGATGTGGTTGTGGTTCAGTCGCTCTGCGCCCATGAAACCTTTTTCTTCCAGGCTTGCAAAGCCTTGGCAGGCATCTGATTTCAGGCTGGCAGCGAGAAGATCAAGAAGCTGCAGAAAGGTTGTGGTGGCTGCTAATGGTGTTGTTGGTACCGAGTTTCTAACTACGGGCTGCAGGCGCTGTCTCTCTGTAGCCACTAGTCCTTGGAAGCATCTTCCTCTTAAAAAATATAGTTCTCGAGAGGTATGGAAGAAAAAGAATGATGGCCGAGAGCTAGGGATTTGTGTCTGACAACAGACAGTTCAGTTTTTGTTTGCAAAACGCGGTTAGTGCCGACCGCTACACAGCCGCCGACAGCAGCTCACCTCCTGCTCCACAAGTCGCAAAAAGTCTCAAAGACTTGGAAGTGTACGAGACCTCAGGAAAAGCAAACCTTCTGAAAGTCACAAGAGATGGACAAACTGTGACATCACAGCTAACAGCTGTGACGTGTCACGAGTTATGAGGATGTCCTTGTCGTCGGGTCTTCAACTTTCACGCAGGTGTCGGCACCCGAAGGTCGCTTTCGTCGTGTGAGGCTGCGATGAGAGAGTTGTCTGCAGTTGTCTCAATATTTGTCTCCCGCCAACAAGTTACGGGCCTCAGCGGCGAGCGGATAAAGCGTATTACCTCCCCTTAATGAACCATAAAAGGCTTTGGTAATAACGGCGCAGAGACCGCCATAACCACACTCACGCTGTCTACAAACACCGGAAACCCTGTCCTGATGCTCCTAACCCAAAAACTACCCGTGGTAGTTAAGTGGACATTAACCGGCAAGAGGAGACAAACACATCAACCGTCACTGCACGACGCCATCTTGTCTCGTTAGTGACGCCAGTCGCCCCGGACATGCGCCCTCGCCAGACCCTACAACTGTGGTCTCGTCTGTCTGGCGGGCTCCAAGCCACTGCTTAGTGTGTTCACAAAGCTGTTAGTGTGTTCACAAAGCTGTTAGAACACTGCTTAGTGTGTTCACAAAGCTGTTAGTGTGTTCTGAACACTGCTTAGTGTGTTCACAAAGCTGTTAGTGTGTTCACAAAGCTGTTAGTGTACTCTGAACACTGCTTAGTATTAGCTGCTGTGTTTAAGGCGTTTACTGTGTGTTGTGTTACCTGCTGTAAGGTGTTACTGCTGTGTGTTGTTGCAGTTGTCGCTGTGCGAGAGGACCGTGATGACCATTAGTGGACGAGTCACGTGTTAGTCAGTGCGACCTTTGTCCTTTGGTCAGCAGGATGTGTAACAGTGGAGTATCTTGTGGTTGGGTGAAGATGTGTGAAGTATGTGTGTGTGAATGTGTTTTGATGTGTGTGAAGGTGTGTGTGAATGTGTTTTGATGTGTGAGTGTGAATGTGTGTGTGCCAATGACAGACAGTGACGTCCTACCCACCGTCCACTCGATGACCAGGTAGCCCTTCTTGTGTGTGCGCGTCACCACCTGCTTGGGGTTGCGGTCCGGCTTGTCGGGCGGCGTGGTGCAGCTGCGCCGCGTGACGTCACTGGGCTGGCTGTCGCCGATGTCGTTGCGGGCCAGCAGGCGGAAGGTGTAGGTGCCGTAGGGCGCCAGGTCCACGAAGAACTCGTGACGGTCGCCGGGTATGCGCTCGTAGTACGGGTACCACACGTCCGGCGCGTCACTGGTGTTGAACTCCAGCGAGTACTCCCTGATCTTGGCCCCGTTAGCAGGGGCTGCCCGCCACGCCAGTTCTGCTCGGTTTCCATGGCAACTTCGCACTTCCACAGACGTCGGAGGCCCTGGCCTACCTGCGAATCAATCCATCCTTAGAGTCCAGCACTACACTACTGCTGTCATTGCATCACAGTAATTCACTCACTCACTCACGGAAAACAAAATTATACAAATGGCTTTACAAAATAAATTACCATTGAGGCCTCTCCCCAGTCTCTGTAGCTCTCTCTCTCTCACGCGCATATACAACACACACGAAGGCACAGACAGAGCATTTACACATCAATACTGATGGGAATACGAGGATAATACAAAATACAAGGAACAGCTGTGCAAGCGAATAACAACTTGTTCATCTGCTGTCTGCTCAAACAAAGAGCTGTGCAGCCAACTGCAGTTCCGTTATCCACGCGCCACGAGCCTCACCGAGTGAACATCCTTCCCACCAGCAGCCGGCGGATTGTATTACAAGCCAGGTGCTAAATTATTCTTCCTGTTGCTGCTGACGTGTCAGGAAGCCGCTAGCAAGACTAACACGTGACACCTGGACAAGGCAGTAGCCGCGGTGAGCCACTCTACTCCAGCGTCCTGAGCTCCGGCTTACAACTTTGTCGTTGACGAGAGGTGGGCCAAGTCGGGCGGCCCGATGGCCGGACCAGGCGATCGATGGTTGAAACAGGCATGAATCATGGCTACCGGAAGCCGAGCCCTGCGTGTACTCCCACCGGCTTCTTGTCTCTGAGTAATATGAGCAGGTCACGTGGAAGACAGGGCGATCAGCGACAGAAAGGTGAAATAACGGCACACACCACACACTCACACACCAACACACTCACACACCAACACACTCACACACCAACACACTCACACACCAACACACTCACACACCAACACACTCACACACCACACACTCACACACATACCAACAAATACACAAACAAACTCTAAGATAGGCTTGCATTAGACCACAAGCTTAACATGTTGGTGCCCTGATTGGATAGTTAAAGACCATGTGACCAGGTTAGAAGACCACGCGGTCGCTACTACCGGTGAAGGAAACCGGTCGACACAGACCACCACCATCTCCATTTTCGCACTAGAATCTTAGCGAAGGAAAAATGTCCCCACTACCTTGAGGGAAATCTTCGGAACGATAAAGGCTAAGGGAGTGAACTCCTACAGAAAATCCCGATCCAAGCACAGCATCAGCGGGTGAAAAGTGTCCACCATGAAAGTACCCGCCAGGACCCAGCGCCGACGTGTTGGTGACCAGGTCGACTGCCGGGTGTAGTTCACTTGGAGAGGAGTTGGGCTACCAAGTGTATAAAGCACAATGTAAGGACCATGGACACACGCCACCATACAGACAACATGCTGAACGGTCGAGGCCCGCATCAACAACCACCACACTCCCTATCGGCAGGCTCCAGGCTGGCTTCAGACCACGTACAAGTACAGTTGATTAGATCTTCAACTGTCACATTCTTATAAAAAAGCATCTTCAACATCAGCGGAACCTCTACTGTAACTTCACTGACTTTAAAAAGGCATTTGACAAAGTCTGGCACGAGGCTGTGGCATGTCAGGCAAAAATCCAACATGGAAGACGGCCTCATTAAATTCACCGAAGCGTTGTAAACAGCTCAATGAGTTCAATGCTGCTGAACAACCACATACGAGCTTACTGCAGCATCACACAATTCGTATGCCAAGGATGTCCACTATCACCGGGGCTGTTTAACATCTTGGAGAATATCATGCTCGAAGCTCTCCATCATCATGCTTCCATCTCAACTGGTGGAAGACCGATCTGAAAACTGCGCTTTGCAGACGACAGACCTGTTAGCAGGCACTGACACAGACCTGCAAGACCTCACCCACAGACTGACAGGCAGTTCACATGAATACATGGAATGGCGACCAGCTCTGAAAAGAACAAAGTTATGTCATTGGTAGCGGCAATGCAGAGATCTTTATGAACTTGGGAGTACTTGGCAATCACTCTCTCCAAGGACGGCAGCTCCACGCCAGATATCCACATCAGGATCGCGATAGCAACAGCGGCAATGGCTAGACAGGATGTGGCATAGCCATAAGATGAAGTTTACTACCAAGTACAAGCTGTACAAATCCCTGGTAGTGCCGATCCTGCTGTACGGATGTGACAAGTGGACTCTGCTCGACGAGACGGAAAGGAGAATCCAGGCATTGGAGAACACGTGGCTGAGGAGGCTGCTCCGGATCTCATACAGAAAGCATAGAACCAATGGCTTTGTACAAAACAAGATGGCCACACTCGTAGGACACCAGGAACCTCTACTTTCAACAATCAAGGGATGTCTTCTGTTGCCACGTGACCCTGCACGACACCTTGTGGAAGTCTGTCCTTCAAGACACCATAGAGGGTGACCAACGCCGCGGTGACCAGAGGAAGAACTGACTTACAAAGGTCAAAGGCTGCACTGGTTGACCTGTACAGCACCTGCTGATTATCGCCCACAATAGACAAGATGGCGGCCTGTCAGCTGCCGCTTCTATCCATGTGATCCTCCCAACGACAGGTGGCGCTCAAGGGACGACTGACTCACACTCCAAAGACACACACATACTCATACCAATCACACACACACACGTCACGCTTCTTACCTTTGACAGCAAGGGAAGTGGTTGTCCGCAGCACAGAACCGTTGGCATAGTAACCCTCACAGGTGTAGAGGCCAGCGTCTTCCAGCTGGGCGTTACGGATGACGAGAGTGAAGCGGTTTTTGTCCGCCTTTTGCGAGTATTTGTTGTTGTTGATGTTGTTGATGATGCTGTTGCTGTGCGTGACGTTCATGTTCAGTTCCCGTCCGTTGTGGTACCAGCGCACCTGCAGGTGGCTGCTGTCTAGCAGGTCTGATGACGTCTTGCACAGAAGTCGGACTCTGGACCCTTCCTCCACCTCCAGGTCTGTCGCTCGGTCTTCTAGACACAGCAACACTGCAACAGGCAACCGACAGAAGCGTCAGACAGTTGCTCGGCAACAACTACTACCGACACAAGGGCGAGAAACAACTCTGTTGTTTGATAGTAGCATCACTACAGACAACACTACATCACTACAGTATCACTGGCTCCACCCAGCAACTTCCAGATGTTTTACTGAAATACTCTTGAGAAGGAACAGCGCAGACACCTCGCCCGTCACCAGGGGTGGGTTGCATACGGGGCTTTAAGTCTGAGCTTACCTTAAGCTCATTTTGTTGTCTTAACTTGTAAAGATCGTCGTAAGGTGCAGTATGTGCTGTAATAAGTCTGTCTCACCCGTCTCACGCGGCAAGTCGACTCCTCCCACCAAACTTAACAAAATTACTTGCACTTAAGATCGGAGATTTAAAACTTATTTTCAAGGCCTCATATGCAACCCGGACCAGACGCCCGTCCTCCCAACTCGCAGCTCCGTTAGTTGCCAGGACAACGGGCCGGCAGCCACCAAAAGCGACCAGAGTACGTGGGACAAAGAAGCACTGTTGCCATAGTAACGATATTAAACGCTTTTAATCGGAAGAATAGTTATTTTCTTTAGCGACTCTGGGTGTATTCTCGACATTTCTTGCAAGTCGATAAAAACCGAGAATGAATAAAAAAAATAAATAACAAAATGTGATCATCTGTGGCAGCCAAAAGGTTTTTGGTCCCGTGTGTAGCCCACGTGTTTACGTGTCTGTCGCTGTCAAAACAGTTGCACCTTGTGTACAGGTAGATGTTGTGGTCTCAGCCAAATGCCATCCCAGCCGCCTATAGATCACTCCTGTCGATAGGAATACTTAATCACACCAGCACCAGCCTACTGCAGGCCTCTCCCTCATTATTGACAAGAAAGTTATGGATTTAGCATTTCCCCCCATTACTCAGTTCACCACCGACAACACAACAGCGCTGCTGCCAATGCCAGCCCATGCACGCATGCAAACAAACAAACAAAAACACACAAACAACAAAACACGCACGCACGCAGAACTGAGTCACCCACTGCGACCTCCACAATCCCCTCCCGACATTTTCACCCCTCCAGCGTCTTGACGGCAACTTGATTAATGATCCACTCAACAATTAATTTCTTCATCAAGTCAGCTTTACTCAAGCCACCCTGCAGTTGACTTTAACCTGCTGATAGTCATCGCACGTAGTCATCACGTGACAGGACGACTGAGCATCCTTCTAGCTGGCACAGCTACATCACATCACACTGTGTAATCACACCTTCCAGCTGGTATAATCACATCACACTGTGTAATCAAACCTTCTAGCTGGTGTAATCACATCACACTGTGTAATCACACGTCTACCTGGTATAATCACATCACACTGTGTAATCACACCTTCCAGCTGGTATAATCACATCACACTGTGTAATCACACCTCTAGCTGGTATAATCACATCACACTGTGTAATCACACCTCTAGCTGGTATAATCACATCACACTGTGTAATCACACCTCTACTTGGTGTAATCACATCACACTGTGTAATCACACCTACATCCTAACAGCTAAGTTCATCAAGGTGGCGACCTAAATCGCAAACAGACACGGTGACCTCCAAATGCACGATGACGATGTCGATGATAACGCTGACATGTAGAATGATAATGTGATGACTGTCACAGACATCAGGCCGGTGTCACTGTCACATATTTTTAAATTGATTGCTGACAGGACATTAGATTGTTTGTCTCGCGGTGACTAGGGGAGGGAGGATGTGGGTGACGGGAGACCTCGTGACCAGCCTGTCCAATAATATTTTGTGTCAACACGAGGCCGACTGCGGCCATGCTTGACCTGTGTGAACAAGGAGGGGCTGGCCAAAGCCACACGTGCTCGCTGCTGACCCGGAGGCATGTCTGGCTTCCGTTGACTCCGGGCCAGTAATAGGGCACGTGGGGCACCCCTTTGTGACGTCACGTGCAGGCTGACATAGCGATACCGTCCCATACTGTAACACACTGCAGCATGTTACCTCACTGTACGACTACAGTAGACTAGACTATACACACTGACACATGTTCCCACACTACAACACTATAGCAGACTAGACTGTACACACGGACACACTGCAACATGTTCCCTCACTATACCACTACAGCAGACTAGACTATACACACTGACACACTGACACATGTCCCCACACTACAACACTATAGCAGACTATATGTAGTGACACACTACGACACTACAGCAGACTCGACTATACACACGGACACACGTCCAAACTACAATACTATAGCAGGCTATACGTCTGTATACGTCATGTCATAATTGAAGGTGTCTGTATTCATCCTGTCCTTCATGTCTACATATTATGTGTCTATAGATCGTGTGTATGATCATGTCATTAATGGCAGAATAGATCATGTCTGTATACATCCTGTCTGTTTACATTATGTCCTTACACATCCTGTCTACTTCATACATCATGTCCTTACTCATCCTGTCTACTTCATACATCATGTCCTTACAGATCCTGTCTACTTCATACATCATGTCCTTACTCATCCTGTCTACTTCATACATCATGTCCTTACTCATCCTGTCTACTTCATACATCATGTCCTTACTCATCCTGTCTACTTCATACATCATGTCTTACTCATCCTGTCTACTTCATACATCATGTTCTTACTCATCCTGTCTACTTCATACATCATGTCTGTATACATCCTGTCTACTTCATACATCATGTCCTTACTCATCCTGTCTACTTCATACATCATATCCTTACTCATCCTGTCTACTTCATACATCATGTCCTTCATGTCCGTACACATCCTGTCTACTTCATACATCATGTCCTTCATGTCCGTACACATCCTGTCTACTTCATACATCATGTCCTTCATGTCCGTATACATCCTGTCAGCTGTGCCCAACAAGAGAAGGCTGTAGAGACCTGTAGCATCTGTAGATGTCCAAGCCCCGAGTTGCAAACTACATGAAGACAAAGCAGGCAACAAGTGATTCAGGGTGTTGTCACCACGTGTACGCCCCCTACCCCGACCCTCTGTGTGCCAGCGCCACCTGTGTTGTTCTTGTTTTCTTGTTGTTGTTACTTTCAGACTGTGGAGGTGATAGAGGTTTGGAGGCTGCTGTCCATCGCCATTGATTGCCCTGCTGTTGTGCCTCCCCATGTAGAAGTATCTTCGCCGTGTAATTGTCTGTATGTTCTGTGTCATGCACACCTGGCAAATGAACATCTCCATCGCAACATGGCCGGCTGGATGGCCGCTAATACGCGCTTAGTATGTTCACACCCGGACATTGATAAACAGCCTCCTGCTGCACTGGCTCCTCATATACAGCCACTGCAAGTGTGGCCATTGTCTACTGGTAGATGGTAAGTAGACAGTGTGTTCACACATACACCACTGGTAGACAGTATACAGTGTGTTCACACACACATCACTCGCACCACAGTAAGTATACAGTGTGTTCACACACACACCACTGGTAGACAGTAGACAGTGTGTTGACACACACATCACTGGTAGACAGTATACAGTGTGTGTTCACACACACAAACGGGTAGACAGTATACAGTGTGTTCACACACACACATCACTGGTAGACAGTAAGTATACAGTGTGTTCACACACACACATCACTGGTAGACAGTAAGTATACAGTGTGTTCACACACACACATCACTGGTAGACAGTAAGTATACAGTGTGTTCACACACACACATCACTGGTAGACAGTAAGTATACAGTATGTTGACACACACATCACTCGCACCACAGTAAGTACATAGTGTATGTTCACACACACACCACTGGTAGACAGTAAGTATACAGTGTGTTCAAGTACCTATCTGTTCACTTCCTCTCTACCCATCTCTAGCAAGACGCTAATGGAGTCTGTCACTGTCTGCACTAGGATCATAAACCTCAATGTCATGTCCGCAGTCTGCGAGTGTCCGAGTGTTTATTTGTTTATCGCCATCATCATCTGTCTTAATGTAGGTTCTCATGCACTGTAAGTAGTTTTCAAAACCAACCTCGAAATGCCGTTGGGCGACATTTCCTTCTCATCATTGGCTGTTGGCGTGACAACCTCCTCTGTCGGTCCCAGTCCCTAACCCATAACATTGCTCTGCGCATGCGTAAAGGCACTCATGATGCGAAAGCATTCTCGTGATTTGAGCTTAATTGCCGAGCCCTCGGTGGTAAGGCAAAGAGATGAAGCTGGTCGTCTGGACAACCGTCCAGTGCTGCGTCACGTGGTGTGTGAGCTGCCAGAGCTCGTCACCACTGTGCCATCGAGGACCCCTGTAGCTACACATGTACTTGATGACCTGGAGGTCAGAGTGAGGCAAGCATCCAGTGCACGTAACGTCACATGAGAGTGCTGTCCCTTGGTGCCTTTATTTGTCTCCCTTAGCACTTGTCTGACAGCGCGCAGTTCATTACGATGAACAGCACAATGCTTTATGCACTGCCTTGTATTTCTGTGTTTGTATGTGTGTGTAGGTGAGTGAGTGAGTGGGACAAGAGAAAGGAGCGAGGGACGAAGAGCGTGACATTTGTGTGAAGCGCGAAGTGAAGACATACATTGTAAACTCCACATAATCACTAAATATAAACGAGTGAAGGCGTGAGAAGCATCTGCATGCCATGACACCACACACCATGTTTTGTACATCAAACGCGTAACTGAACTAATTAAACCCTCGTTAATCTCACGCTTTTTGTCTTTGTACAAACTCACAAAGGAGGCGGTGACGCGCATTACGTCACCACCCAAGAAACGGACACTTCATGGGTTTCCTGAGGAGAGGGCCACCCGCCAGCCACAACCGGTGATTAGATGCGGGGGGGGGGTGTGTGGGGTGTGTGGGGTGTGAGGGGCTGTGAGGGGCTGTGAGGGGCTGGTGAGGGTTACAGACGAGTGGCGGGCCCTAGCCACATCAGCACGCCACCTTCAGCTTTTTTTTCTCTTTTTCTTTTTCTCATCTTTTTTTTTTGTAGCTCGCCACGGACATGCGCAGAGGTCCTATTGATTGGTGCCTCAGGTGCTGGTGAGCGGGCCTCATTACTGGAGAAACAAACCTAGAGGCGCCAATTGAGCAACTTGAGCGATTTTATTGAGATGTGGCCCTCGTAATAGACATTTAGAATGTAAGGCAGCGCCTGTCGTCCGCTCCACTCTTCAGCGCCGGCGGAAATAATGAGTCCTCCCTCGTCTCCTGCCGACCTTGAGGACACGTACACCGAGCTGCCTCCTGAAGCCTTGCAGGAGACAGGGGGAGGGTCAGACAGGAATAGGTTTTTGAACTATGACAGTTCAGGAGAAAGTAAAGGTTTGTCAACGCTGTTCCAGGACCATGCGCCTTTGTCTCTGCAGGCTACACACAATAAATAAACAAACAAAGAACGAGTACAAACACGAAGGGTAAACAAAGACACAAGAGCATGGGAATGGCTGCAGAACGAGCGGCTACTGTGACGGAAGGAAATGAGTTTTACAAAAGTGGATAAAAGTAAAAGGACAAAGAGATAAACAGAATGAGGATTAAAAAAATGAAAGAATTATAGAAATTAAAGAAAGATAAAAACAAACAAAAAATTCCTTTCAAAGAGAATAGCACCGCCGCTGTGGGAACAACTCCATCGCTTCCGACCCTCCACCATGCCTCCCACCCATGCACCCCGCACACAGTCAATGTTCACACAGCTTGGGGTACCACACTCTGGCTGTGAGCAAAGTGACGTCACACACACACACACACTGTATACATACACACGCATGCGCAGAAACACGCACACTCAAAGATACAAGCAGCCTTCAATAGTTAATGAAATGAAAGAAGAACAAAGAAAGGAAAGCTCGGTTGGTTGATTTAATGCCGCTTGGGAGGGAACAGAAATATCGCGCCGTGGTCTCGTGAAGCGTGAAGGTGAGAGCGAGATTGATCCTCCATTCATGTGACATGCGTCCCATCAATCACCGCGACAGAGCTCGTTACCATTGCCGTTAAGACAGGATATCAGCAGGATTAATGACGACTTCACGGACGACGATCCCTTTACATCAGTTGGCGGGTACGGATTATGAAAACTAATTATTGTACAGTCACAAGTGTGACGTGTTGACAGGTGCACACTCCAGTCGTGTACACGTGACATATACACATCGGGTACAACTGGTGACGTCACTCAAAATACCTGAGTGACTGCGACAACAGAACAATATGAACCTTGAATACAGGTACATACAGCAGCTTGGGTACAATAGTACCCGGGGTATATACAGTATTTAGGGTACAATAGTACACAGGGTACATACAACAACTAGTGTACAGCAGTACACAGGGTACATACAACAACTAGTGTACAGCAGTACACAGGCTGTATACAGCAGCTAGGGTAGAATAGTACACAGGGTGTGTGAAGCACAGCCAGTGTGTACATGCAGGTAACACACAACAAACACGTGCAGACAACACGGAGCACACAACACAGTCAACACGCTGCTGGGTGCACATAGGTCAGGCAGTACAGCAGGATATCAGCAGGATATCAACAGGATATCAACAGGATATCAACCCCATGTAAATGTCAGCTGACCTCTGTATCAGGAGGATGATTGCACTGTCCTACCTGTCCATAAACATTCTCCTTGTGTTGGGTGGCCATGACACCCGGCAGTTGCACTCAGCTTGTGCTGTGATTAAACGTTGAGGGCAGAGCTGGTGTCGGTCGTCACACGTGTTGTGTCATTGTTGTTTGTTATCGATAATTCATCGGTCATGTCTAAGTGACAGCGGCAGTAAAGGAGGAACGGACAATGGCGCCATCTATCACAGGTGAGCAGGTCTATTCAGCAGACGTCTGCAGTCAACACACAGGTCATTCCCACAGGGCCTGACATCATGGGGGGGGGGGACCTTCCTACCGGCATTTTCACCGCCAGCACCTGCAATACACAGGACAGGAAGACAGGAAGACAGGAAAAGAACGTCTGGTCGGGGATGGAGAGGGTAAGAAGGTTAGAGATGTGAATGAGGATTTAAAGAGAAGGAAGGACAGCAAAGAGGTGTAGAGAGAGAACAGGGAGGGACAGAGAGCCTGCCACACACAGCGAGGTGGTGAAGCAGGTAAAGAGGCGCCTTACACAGCGGAAAGGTATCGCGGGTATCACAGGTTGCGCGGGTATCGCGGGTATCACAGGTATCGCGGGTATCACAGGTATCACAGGTATCGCGGGTATCACAGGTATCGCGGGTATCGTGGGTATCGCCGGTATCACAGATCGTCTGCCAACACCTGAAGCCTCCTCTCGCTACTCATCATCCTCACAGGGTCCCCACCGCACGCCCACCCCCACTCACACTGCCCAGTCTGTGGAGCCACTTGTGTGGCGGCGCCACTGAGGACGTTATGGAGGGGCGGGGGACAGCAGGGGAGGGTAGGGGAGGGTGGGGCCAGTCTCCGAGCGTGCGCTCGCTTATGATTCACCCCTTCGTCAGCAAACAAGCTCGCGACACGTCACCAGCCGCCGCCACAATACGTTGTTTAATATTTCACATCTTTTGTGGGGTAGAGGGACCTCGACAGGGCACAGGTGACGTAACTCGCCTTACGCGTGACGTCATTAATACGTGTCACGTCACAAAGGGGAGGAAGTGACGGCAGTCTACGTTTTTGTGGCAGTCACATGACAATTTTCAAAACTGAATCTACTGGCCGAGAGAGAGAAGTGTGGCGATTCCTACACTAGCGATAGACACATCGCCATTTGTCTACTACAAGCTGTAGACACGTTAGCTCCTACACTAGCGATAGACACATCGCCATCTTGTCTACTACAAGCTGTAGACACGTTAGCTCCAACAAAAAGCTCGAGTACCCTCTGACATGCCCACGAGCCACCAGGGCTACCCCAGCTGTTGAGAGTGAGCTCCCCTCTTCACACGTGTGAGATTAAAATGGCTTTTGTCGATAGTTTGCGTTCTGCCATCGATCTGGCCTGAAGCTGCTCGCTCGCCAGGGAGCAGACACCAGAGGGCGCCCGCGGCAGTCATCTACAATCTCATTCACAACAAACGCTGTGGTCTCAAAGAAAGAAAATAGTTTAGAAAAAGCCATCTGTCTCGCTGACCTCAGGCTGACGAGGCTGACGAGGCTGTGCACACACGATAAGGCCACTTACTGCTCCACAGACTCCGCAGCACCTTCCACCCGGTGCTTTACACCCTCCGTGACGTCACCATACGTGCTTGAACACAACAATACACACAGCGGAGCGACTGCAGCGACACCACGGCTCGCGGCGACACCAAGTGGTCGTGCATGGCATTTATCAGCCTGGCTTTCTGTGAACATTTCTGTGAACATCATTGTGAACAATGTCTTGCTCTGTGAACACCAGCAGCCACTTCAGCTGGCAAAATAACAACAGCAACAAAATAAAAAATACCCAAAAGCAGACCCCCACACACGAAGTGTCTACGGTCACGTCACATCTACGTCCTAATCACGTGTTTAAGGTAAAATCACCTGCGAAGGTGACAGCAATGTGTTTACAAAACAACCACCTGCTGACAGCATAACCGGGTGGTTACATGCATCGTCAAGATTTTGGTTAAGAAAAGTTGTTCAGCATCTTACCGTGCGTGTGTGCTTCTCCCCGGGGTGCAGCGTCTACAATACACTTCTTGCGATACACTGGCCACGATACACTGGCCACGATACACAATGCATTGTACCCGACTACAATACACTCCACACTACACTGCGGTACACTGTGACTACACTGTCACTACACTGTCGCTACACTGTCACTATACTTTCACTATACTGTCACTATACTGTCACTATACTTTCACTACACTGTTACTACACTGTCACTACAGTCACTACACTGTCACTATACTGTCACTGCACTGTGACTACACTGTGACTATACTGTCGCTACACTGTGACCACACTGTCACTGCACTGTCACTACACTGTGACTACACTGTGACCACACTGTCACTGCACTGTCACTGTCACTACACTGTGACTACACTGTGACCACACTGTCACTGCACTGTCACTGCACTGTCACTACCACACTAACCTACAAACACAAATCCACACCTACTCAGTCGCATAAGCCAACAAACCAACACATCAATCAACTACACACCCTACACAACACGTGTAAATAATTCAAACCATGAAACAAGAAGAGTTCCGCTTGAGTGAACAAGTCGACGAGAGACTCTGAACAAAGGTGACTGCGATACGAGCGCCGCCATGTTAAAAACATTCTTGTATTCAGAATAACTTTCCGACAAGAAGCCGACATTTTTATAGTTTTCTCTTCTCCTTCCACTTCCGCTCGCCGTCCAATAATCCCCAATTTCGCTTCTTTTTATGTCTTCCCACTAAGATCTTATTTTTCTTTTTTTCTTTCCGTCTTTCTCTTAAGCCACTCATTCTTTTTTCATGTTCTATTTTTTTAATTTTAGGGTTTCTGCCATCTTTTGTTTCAAGCCAGCTCACCGCAGGCTCTTCCATAACCTGATTTGCAAGCTTCCCTAGTCCCTGGGACCCCGAGGTTGAGCACCGCGCCTTCTTTGCCATCAAGAAACATCCACGCAGCTCGCAGTTATAAAAAAAAAAGGATCCCGAGCGAAAATTATTCTCATTTGTGGCAAAACCCTGCTCGCTCTTCTGTCTTTGACCTCATGAGTGGAGGGGCGACGGCGTGTATCACAGTGAGTGGTGGTGGTACAATCCACTCAGCTCCCCACTTCATCCCACACACCTCCTGCTCCTGCTTGTGGAAGACACTGTCGCCGACAAAAATTATTTGTAATTGACTCCAGCTAATGGCGAGTCTCAGCAAATCCATCAAATGAGCAAACTACAGCCGAGGTGACGGCGACCTCCTTCGCCATCTGGTGGTGAGTCGGCACGTGCGCGTACACTCTCACACATACTAACACACACACTAACACACACACTCACACATACACTAACACACACTAACACACACACTAACACACACACTAACACACACACTAACACACACACTAACACACACACTAACACACACACACACACACTCACACATACACTCACACACTCTAACACATACACTCACACATGCTTTGCTGAACAGGAGGACAATAACCTCCACTTCATTTGTCTCTCCCTCCGTTGTCACACCTACGCCGAACTGGCTTTGTATGGCGGCCACTACATAAACAACTCAGTTTTATAAACTATAACTCTGACACAGCAGGACACACCCTGACACATGTGAACACAATGACACATCAGGACACACCCTGACACATGTGAACACTATGACACATCAGGACACACCGTGTCGGCCTTCCACTGACAGCTGACCACAACCACACAAGAGTTGGGAGAGAGACTGGAGCCTGACCGACGAACAGATGGATAAATGGATAAGCAGACAAGGGCAGACAAGCCGCCACAACGACGTCACTGTACCCGGCTGTCAACAGGATGGCGCTGTGAGTCTTTGTTTGTCAAAATAATCTTTGCTAAGTAATTGTCATCTACGTCATTGTCGAGGCTGTAAGGCCATGGACAAGAGGTTTGAACACTGCACGTGCAGCTGTTGTTGTGATTGTCTCCCTGACACAAGGTTGTTGCAGCGCCACCTACATGACTGCCAGCCTCCCAACGCATCAATAGATGTCAGCGAGGAGGAGGCAGATGTCAACACTCTTACCCACAATGCAACAGCGCAGTAAAGGGAATGGTCTGGTGGAGGATGGAGGGTGTAATAGACAGTTTATGAGCGCGTGGCTAGCCTCTGTTTGGCTCCGTCACGTGACGTCACAATGCCACAACAAATCGCCATTTGCCTCCTGGGTTTGGCCGTGCGCTTTATGGTTTGTGTTGCCGAGACCCTTTCACAGACCTTGCTTGGCCCGCCAGCGACGTGAGTGTCTGGAGTAGAGCCAGGATTGATTTCCTAGGATTCCGACCCCCACCGACCCCTCACCCACCACCTCCACCCTCACCACCACCCTCAACCCCTCGGATTGCCGCCGACGCTGCGGGCCCGTGCAATAAACCTCGAGAAACACGACCACCATCAGCGGCTGCCCGACTGCCATCAGTGACGACTCGCCAGCCGTTGTCCCTCGGACACAACCGACCGAGAGGGTCGATAACTCTGAACTTTCCGGTCCAGATGGACGCGACTTCATCTGTCTTTTGTTCCGCATACCGTTGCCCTGGGAGACGCCTTCTTTCAGCAGCCTTGAGGCACCGCTTGATGAGAGAGAGAATGAAAGAAGGCAGGATGAAAGAAAGAAAGGAATGAAGGCGGGTCAGACGTCAAAATACTGAAAGTATGAAAGGAGAAGATTAATTCACACATTAAGATATACATGTAAATTATTCCACCCTGACGAGGTCTGTACACCTGGGGTACCCGAGTTAACCCGAATACTCCTCAACGTGGAATGGAAACAGTGCGTGGTGCTGTTGGGTTAGTTCCAAGACAAATGTCTAAAACTGTTATTTCTTGTTGCAATCATTCATCATCTACTTTTGTAAAAGTAAGAATCCTAACTCAGGAGGGGAACGGGGCTCCCCCTGCGCACGAGCATTTGTAACACGATGCTGCCGGCTACATCTGTTAGTTCAATATTCTGGACCCTGAGAGCAGTGGCTGTTTAACATTTCTTTCCCTGGGTGAGGAAGAATGGACAAGTTGTATCAGGAGATGCGTTTGCTCCCCCAAAGCTTTGTCAATGTGCATATTGTGCAGGTCACAAACAATTTTAAATGTCTTTTCTTGTCTCTCCATCTCCGCATCGTCGTCCCCTTTGTCAGATGCTATTTGACTGGACATTCTGAGTGCTACATCCCGGGGATGTTGCAGTGGTGTGGTGTATGTCAGATGCCTGGTCATCCCTGCTACAGATGAGGAGTGACATGTCCGTGTCAACACCTGTGTGTTCGCATGTCAGCAGAACACGTGACGCCGCCATTTCCACCAATTCGCTGTTCCTCGGTACAGTGCCAGGTGGTCAGGTAGCCAACTACGAGAAGGCCATTCAACGGTTTCTCTTCACCTCCGCCAGTCTGCTGAGCTTTCTGTAGCTAGTCCCCTCCTCCGCCTCCTGCATCCTTGTCAACCTCCGCCGACACCACAATGGCCGGTGTGTGGACCGCAACCTGACAGTTGGAGACAATCAGAGGTGGAGTGTGAGGTGTCTGTCTCTTGATGCTGTTAGACGACACTCAGGTCTGCCGATAAATGTCTTTGTCCTTGTGTTTCCATTAATTTTGTTTTGTTTTTGCCGGGAGCCCTGCTGACATCGAGGGCAGACAGCTGTTGTCGGAGTCACCAGGACAAGTGGACATTGAGAAAAGCTTTGCGACGAGAAGACCGATGGAGGCCGGTGAATGGTGTTAACATGACGGTGAGACCAAACTGTCCACTGGGACAAATAAAGTTGATGATTGTCATTGTCACGTCACTGTCACGTCACGCCGCCATCTCAGGTCACACCACACACTAGCTGCACACACTGACAACTACCTACTGTCTTACACTGAGTATTCACACATTTTGAGATCGTGAATGTTCACACATCAGCTCAGGCTTGCGGCGGCAATCGTCATGTGACCTTTGCTAAGTGCTAAGAGGTCAGCAGAGTGTGAACGCTTCAGTCCGCTGCCCTGTACCCTACACATGTCAGGTGGCCATCTGCTGCTGGAGGACAGAGACGTGACAGAGACGTGACAGAGACGTCAACTCGCGATCCATTGGATGCCTCCTCTACTCAGGATCCATTGTATGCCTCCTCTACTCAGGATCCATTGTATGCCTCCTCTACTCAGGATCCATTGTATGCCTCCTCTACTCAGGATCCATTGTATGCCTCCTCTACTCAGGATCCATTGTATGCCTCATCTACTCAGGATCCCTTGGATGCCTCCGTTACATGTTACGGATGTAGTATAAACATTTCCGATTCACCTTTACCTGACGGTGGGGGAGCGAAGGCCTTACAAAGGTCAAGGATGTCAAAAGGTCGTACCCATGCATGTACCCACACTTACCTACCCTTCTCCAGCACTGGGGCGAAGGACAGATGGCGGTAGCGAAGAGTGAGAAGAAGGAAGACAGGGGTTTGGGTGTGGGGCTGTGGTAAACACCATCAAGATCGCTGCGCTGATTGATCATTCAGGGTATGGATGTGATCATTGAGGGTATCGATGTGATCATTCAGGGTATCGATGTGATCATTCAGGGTATCGATGTGATCATTCGGGGTATCGACGCTTTTCGGCTGCTTCAATATTTTACTGCACGCTCCTGCATTCTTTATCTGCTCCCCCCATCTTCGTCCACCAGGCGAGTCTCTGTCTCTGTGTTTATCAACATCCTGTAAGGCCCCCAGTCTAACAGCTGCTGCTGCTGCCCCATGTCTCTCCCCTACTCGTATCACCCTCCCTCTCTTCCTCTCTCTCCCTCCCTTCTGTTATTTTTGTCTTTGTTGCACTGAATGGGTTTCGCAGCAAAACAAAAAGTCTCTAAATAATTACGAATTTAAATATCAGAGCGGTTTACTCGTCTTCACGTCTCTCGGTATTTCCAGGCGTGTGGAAAGCATTCCACAAATGTGTCAGGGGGCGCCACTGAGCTGAGGGCGTGTCGCGATTGCTTCAGTCGCAAACGTGTTTCTTGGCTTCCATCTTGCAAAGCCAGAAAAGAGTGAGTCAGGCTCCGGCCTCCGACTCCAGGGTTTTCAGCAAAACCCAATATGAGGCGAACCCTTCACTGAGCTAATAGCTGTCATTACAACTGGCATGGCCGACCGCAAGACTCTGTGACATCACAAGGTAAGAACGCTTTGCGCCTGTCTGCCGAGACCTGAGATGATGTCACGTGTTATGTGGGGTGACGTGTCTCCGTCACGCGCATCATGGCGTGACATAACAAATGTCTAATGTGACGTGTTTTCATGCTAAGGATCGTTGCATGCTGTGTACACATGGCCATCGACCAATCAGCGTCACTGTCCATTGAAATCTCAAAAGAGTTCAAAAAAGTCTTTTGTCAACAATTGAAATTTATTTGTACGGACTGCCACTGACCAGTGTTACCATGGCAATTGTGACGTGTAGACTGCAGGTCAGGGATTTCTCGTCACGCACTTGATGATACCGGGGGCCACAACAGGACACAGCATGCTGAAGGCTAGACTAAGTCAGGGGCTGCTCTGTGAAGGCAAATGGATTTTCACAACTGATTAGAAAGAACTGGACACTGCACTAGTGCACTGATTATAGCCCTACAGCCCCCTAGTCCCTAGTCACTGATTATACACAGCCCTAGTGCACTGATTATACACAGCCCACACAGCCCCTAGTGCACTGATTATACACAGCCCTAGCCCTAGTGCACTGATTATACACAGCCTAGCCCCTAGTGCACTGATTATACACAGCCCCTAGTGCACTGATTATACACAGCCCCTAGTGCACTGATTATACACAGCCCCTAGTCCACTGACCACTGGCCATCGAGCCGGAAATACACTGTGTGCTGACGTAGTAGCGGTGGTGCCGGAGGTCGTTGTCGCTTCAGTTGAATCCTCCACGAGGCTGACAAAGATGGCGATGTTGTGACAGATAACAAGCCCACACTGCTCAGCCCCGGGGAGCCTGGCGTGGATGTTGCTATCATCAACAAGCGCCAGAGCCCGCCATGCAGCTGCCTCCCAACAGCAAGGCCCGGGGGAAGGGGAACCCTCGTCGCAACTAAAAGCTCGTTTGTTTCTCTCTTTCCGCCGCTTTCCAGCCCTGGAAGATGCACTGAACACACTGATGAACACACTGAACACACTGAACTCACTGATGAACACACTGAACTCACTGAACACACTGATGAACACACTGAACTCACTGAAGACACTGTGTTCTTGGGCGGCTGGTGCTGTTCTCCCTCCTGCCCTGCCTCCCGTGCATGACTTACAGTGCGGAGGATGCACGTGCCGGATGCCCGCAACACGCGAGTGCAGGGTGTGTACAATGCACCCGTCCACCCACACACGGCACTCGGGATGGTGCACGTGACTAGTGTACAGTCCACAGTGCAGCCCGGGGACAGAAGCTGTAGGGGGTAGGGAGGAGGGGGGTGTGCGGAGCTTTTTGCTGCCCTCCCCCCGGAGACAGCTGGTGTTAGGAGCCCGCTAATGGACACACATCGCCTTATGAAATAATTATAAACCTTTTACAAATCGCCACAAAGCCCAGACACAAACATCCCATAATGACCACTGTCCCCACCTGTAGGGGACAATGCAAGGCTTGGCCTGAGGACTCCAGGCGGGACTGCCAGGGTCCAGCACAGCAATGGACCTGCGACTGATGGCCGCGGTCAGTGAGTACAGACAGTGGTCACAGAGCTACACCATGATCTTGTGAACACGTCGTGCTCATCTGTGGCCGTGGCAGTTGTCGTTGTAGTAGCTACAGGAGCAGATGACTGGTCAAGTTAGTTGACACATGTTAGCGCCTCAAGCCAACTGCGCAAAATAGGTCGACAAAGAGGAAAATAAAATAAAAGTTTAGATGAACATCAAGCAGGAACAGACACAACGTAGGTAAACACATACAGAGACAGACACACGCATACAAACACACACACACAAACACACAGACACACACACACACACAAACACACAGACACACACACACAAACACAGACACTCACAAACACACAGACACACACACACATAAACACACTACTACGTCCGTTCCAGTCAGCAGAAGGCCGGTGACCCTCCACAACATTGGAGACTTCGGCTGGTTGATGTCGATAGCTGGAGGAACATCGAATCCTTCTCCAGCGGGTATCCAGTACAATTCAAGATCTCGGAAAAAAGAAGCCTTGACCCTACTCCCACCACCCGGCAACCAACATGAAGTCAACAGCAAATCACATGACTACGTGATGCGATGACCACGTGAAGCTCGACTCCATGGCGTAGAACTCTTTAGTCTGAGTACGTGAAATGTACGGCTTTGAGGCTGATTATGGGATACAATACAATGGTGGGATTCACTACATGACACCGTACAGCTTCCAGGCTGATCACGTGGTGCAGTTTAGAGATGACGTGAAACTACGTGAACGTTGACACCACAACATTGACACGTGGTGCAATGTAGACCATGTGACTACCTGCCTACAATGACACTACATGGTGCAATGTAGACCATATGACTACGTGACTACAATGACACTACGTGGTGCAATGTAGACCATGTGACTACGTGACTACAATGACACTACGTGGTGCAATGTAGACCATGTGACTACGTGACTACAATGACACTACGTGGTGCAATGTAGACCATGTGACTACGTGACTACAATGACACTACGTGGTGCTCTCTACGTGGCACACATTAGCTTTGGTGCTGGTCACGTGATGGTAGCCGCTGTACGTCATCATCACACCTCTGTACACTGCGACATCGGAAAGCCACAGCCCGGGGCGTGCTGCAGCAGAGATTGATGGCCTCGTCTGCTGCCTGTCTTGAACCGTATTATCTCCCCTTTGCACCAAGCGGTGGCGTGCTCACTCGCGATTAATGCTTCTTATCGGCCTTTGATCAGCGACGCCCCTTAGTGAGCGCAGGCACCGAGGAGCGAGCGAGGGAGAGACAGAGAGAGAGAGAGACCGGTTGGTACCTTGCACAAGGTGAGAAGTGAAACAGGACCTGCCTAGTCATCTGTTGCTCTCAGCCCTCGACAGTGAAGTAAATACAAACATTGACATCATTTCCGCTGTAACGTCAACAAAAATGTCCGCCCTAGTGTCTGTGCCAGTCGTCTTGCAATGTTTTAGTTTGCACTCACGGCTCTCCATCTCGGCGGCGACGACACAGGCCTGCACACGTCACCACGGAGAGCTTTCCATTATCTCCTTCGTTTTTTTCTTCTTCTTTCGATGATGGGTATCGATAGACACAGCTGCAGGTCTACCATTGCTACAGTTGCTGTTTGTGTGTGATGAACATGAGCTGCACGTCACAGTTTGTATCTGTGTGTGATGAACGTGACCTGTGCATCAGATGACATGCGTGTCTCTTGGTCCACCTCCAGGTCTTCTCGAAGATAGCTACCCAGCTACTGTGTTGTTCACCTCCCCTCTCTTGCTTGTCCTCCCCAAGCAGCTAATAGTTCAGGTACCCGTTTAGCAGCGCGGCTGGCGGGTACTCTTACCTCCCATTTGTGCGATTCTGACAACATCCTAGGCTGCCTCTAACAGCTTGGTAAACCAACGTGTTGCCACTGCAACTACGACTTCACCCATTGTGTACACAGTATGTACTCAGCCTGTACTTGACGTGTACTCAGCGTGTACTTAACGTGTACTCAGCGTGTACTTAATGTGTACTTGACGTGTACTTAATGTGTACTTGACGTGTACTTAACGTGTACTTAACGTGTACTCAGCGTGTACTTAATGTGTACTTGACGTGTACTCAGCGTGTACTTAACGTGTACTGGACGGGTATCAGTTCACTCTACTTACAGTCGCCGTTCTCATGCCCTTTAACCCTGACGTCCCCGCGTGCTAGAGAAGCGCGAGGTGCTGACGCTCAGCTGTGACTGACAGCGGCCCACCATCTTTGTCTGCATCAGGAGGACAGCTGATATTTTTGTAAATTAGATTTTTCTGTATTGGACTTTGGTGGAGCCGGGTCTGGTCTTGTGGGGGCGAACCTCATTTGATGAGAAGTCTCTGGGCGCCGGGTGTGCAGACGTCAGGAGGGTGGCCGCACTGTTACACAAGCCGCCATTAATTCACGGCACCCGATGTCAGGAGTGTTCCTGGCTGTACACAGCCGCAGGGGGATCCTCCGGGTAGACACAAAGAGAGATTAGTGTACCGCCAGCATTCGGATTCCGCCATTTATTCGCCAGCAATAGCTGTCGGCAATCTGATTTCCTTAAGTCTGACAGAAACAGAGTTTTTTTTTTTTTTTTTTTGGGGGGGGGGAGGTTGCCTACTTCTTCTGATGAGATCTTGGCTGAAGTCTGGTTTGGACTTGTCTGTGGGGAACAGACCATCCTCCCGTCCTGCACTTGCTGGAGCTTCATCGCGCCCTCGCTCCGCACTCAGCGGCGGACACACAGGACATGGTTGTCTTTTCTTGTTATGAACTTATGTGGACAGACTGTTTGTGACAAGTCTGTGACTGTGGCCAGCACTCCATCAGTGGGCACAACCACAAGATGCGGTCTGTATTTAGTGTGTCGACTACACCTGTACCACCTACAGGAGGGAACACCATTGCCCCCAGCGACCTGCTGTTTTATTGACAAACAAAGCTCCGAGTCTTTAGGCTACAAGGGGCCTGTCGGTGGCTTTCCACATTCTCACACTTCTTGTGCAACAACGGCAATATATTTTGTCTACACAAAAATGAAGGTTAACAAAACACGCGGAAAGAAATAAAGAGAGCAACAAATCCAAGACCCAATCATCTGCTCCTACACATCGGTCACTGTTGTCATTTAGACATTTAGATAAGAAGTCTTGAGGTATATGAGTATTTAGGTATTTGAAGTATTTAGATATTTAGACATTTAAATATTGAAGTCTTAAGGTATTTAGATATTTAGATATTGAAGTGTTGAGGTATCGGGGCATTCATGTTTGAACTCACAACGGAATCTCAAGCACTAACCCTACAGACAAGGACGGCAACTGTCTTGCCTCAACCCGACTCATGTCCTGCTCTTGCCTCAACCCGACTCATGTCTTGCTCATGCCTCAACCCGACTCATGTCTTGCTCATGCCAGGCTGCTGGGTGTTGTCACACAAGTCAGGTGACACCCAGATAGAGAGGGCATCACGCAGCGTGGTCATCTACCCTGTAACAGTGGGGTAGGGTGGTTGCTGGATGTGATGATGATGAAGGCCAGCTGCTGGAGCATCCGTTGTCATGTAGACGTTGCCTAGGAAACGTCCGATCTGTGACTAGCTTGAAGCACACCTTAAGATAGCGTCACCGGGGGAATCAGGTGAGAAGAGGCCACAGGCTGGAATGCGAGGTGACGATAGTCTGGAGGGTCAGGTGAGAAGATACCCTCTCTGTCTAGCAGACCAGGCGCCCAGCGAGACAGAGACAAGAAATGGAGAACTGGCGGAGGAAGTGAGCACAGAGAACGGTGTTTCGTCTCCACGACTGACCAGTCCTCAACATTCCACGACCGGTGACTGATTTTGTACGCCAAGTCTACCTCTACACCTGTCTCGTCTTTCACTCCATTCCAGGGGAAGTAAGTCTCGCATAGCTGTCAGGGGAGATCATATCGCGAGTCCCACACTTTCCTCATCGTCAGGGTGCCACCTTCAGCATTATCAATCTTATCTTCAATATGTCGCAGAAATGGACAAAACCTAAAAGCCTGTCGTCCTAAACATTGTGAACTATCTGCAAACATCTCCACCCAGCAAGTCGTTTACAAAGGAAGATCATCGTCCACATCGTCAACTGCTGAGTTAGAGGCCGTGCAAGTGACTAACAACCGGTGATGCGGCTGCTGGGCCTTGTGAAGGGCAAAGTGCTCGCCAGCAATCAGCCAGGAGCTGACGGTTACAGCTGCTGTTTCCCCCACTGACCTCTGACCTCTACAAGCCAGGAAGCCGCTGTAGTAGTTTTTTTTTGTTTTGTAAATTACTGGCACACACTGGCCTACTTCCGCGACACCATGCACATCACCAAGCCCCACAACGATATTTCTCTCCTACAGCCTGCAAAATCCACTTATCGTCTCTCTGATAAAGTAGACAGAAATAGGAGACAGACCTCGTCCTAAGGCAAGCTGGCACTTTCCTTTTCCTCTCTTTTGCTCGTGACACGTCACTGCTGACCATCTGTCACAGCTGCCCTCTGACCCTTGCCCTGAATTTTCCGGACGTCACCCTACAAAAAGCTGTCGTGACGTCACAGGAGTATAGGTGAGCACCCTAGTGTCATGACATCATGACATTCACTTGATACTCCCTGTGTATGGGGCTGTTACTACTTTTTCCACGCACTGACAACCGTTTTGCACAGAGCAAATGGCGGACATCTACACCTGACAGATGTCATCTACATTCGTACGACCACCAC
The DNA here is from genome assembly GCF_003073045.1 of Pomacea canaliculata. Classification (NCBI taxonomy): domain Eukaryota; kingdom Metazoa; phylum Mollusca; class Gastropoda; order Architaenioglossa; family Ampullariidae; genus Pomacea; species Pomacea canaliculata. The sequence continues at coordinate 26,290,947 of NC_037598.1, forward strand.
AAGAAGTGAAGCCGATCTACAGTCTACATCACTTCAATCAGTGTGTGCCTAGTGGAGTAGACGGCGGTACAGTTTGATAATCTACCAGTCTACACCACAACTGATGGCACTTCATGACAGGTAGTACTGCTTCAGTACTGAGACTGTGATGCCATTGCTCCCTACATAATGATAAAGGTGATTTCAGCGCGTGACAGTGAGTTGAATGCTCTACAGTCTACAGCAAAACATGTTCTGTCTATACAGGGGTGGAGAGAAGACTGAAGACAGAAGTGGAGAGCTGTGATTGTATAGACAGGGTGGAGAGCTGTTAATAAATAGACAGGAGTGGAGAGCTGTTATTGTATAGACAGCAGTGGAGAGCTGTTATTGTATAGACAGCAGTGGAGAGCTGTTACTGTATAGACAGCAGTGGAGAGCTGTTATTGTATAGACAGCAGTGGAGAGCTGTTACTGTATAGACAGCAGTGGAGAGCTGTTTGAAATAGCCGGGACTGAGTGTTAACCAGTGTCGATGTCAGGCCTGAACTGATTGATGTCGACATGCACTTAGCGCACACTAAAGTACGACTACGTGGCGCAATGTGTACCACAGTGACGTCATGATAGTCATGGAGTCTGCACCATATCGACAGCTGTAGGCGGTTGATATATCGACATAAACCATGTAATGTTATAACAAATGCTTACATAGACATTAGTATAAAATATTCCACTGTCACGTAACATGTAGCAGGTGACGTGCACACAGGTAATGACTAGGCGCACAGGACAAACAAAGGAAGCTGGCTGCTTGGCCCCACCCACGGTCCCCAGCCAGTAGCAACGGTTGGAGCACGTGGACAGACGGTTTGTGGGACTGACGGCGCGGCACCCACGTCCACACCCGGCCCACATTAGGGGTGGAGAGGCAGAGAGAAAGGGCGACAAGGTCCGAGGAGAGAGCCTCCATACACAAACCTTAATTGCCATCATCAGAGCTTGAAAGGAGATCGATGTCAACCAAATGGAGGTTCCTCCCAGTTATGGATCTGCGCCTGTGCCTGTGACGGGAGGAGGGCAGGCGGTAAACTCTCATCAAGACGCTCTTGTCAAAGGAACATCAAAGAGTTTGCAGACAAAGGCGGCCGAGCGCGTGACCTTGTCATGCGTGACCAGCACCAGAGGGAGCTGCAGTCGGCCTGTTTAAATCTTCTGATAAACCTCCGGGCTGGCGTTCGTCACCAGCAGTTCTCATTACCAAGGGGAGGGAAAGCGGCAATAAAACGAAGGGAAGAGTGACCTTTATCACCAGGGATAATACCAGCTTTTGGGGAAGGGGTTAAAGTGCGAAAGGAGACATAAAGGTTGATGAAATCTGTCGGGAAAATACGGGAATGGCGGAAATCTCCTATGACTAATTCTCTGGGAGTTCTCCATTCTAACCGTCTCTTATCGCCGCCTCGCTTCCACTGCACCGCCTCCCCCTCCCACCATCCACCCATTCACAAATAAAAAAGCTCGCGTTTATTCGCCCGTCATCTCGCATCCCCAACTGCTGGTCGTCCTTTCCATTCACCCCCACCATGCCCCTCCCATTTCCCCGGAGAACGTCCCCGCCACCCGCTTATCAACAAACCGTTTGATTGTTCAGCGATTCCGTTAGTCGGGGACAATCAGGCTTCCACGACAGACACACGTCACCGGCCACGCCACGAGCACGCACGTCCTCCCAGAGCTGTCGTCACGTGACACCACGACTAACATCTACAGTTAACATCTACAGTTGACATCTACAACTAACATCTACAACTAACATCTACAGTTAACATCTACAACTAACATCTACAACTAACATCTACAGTTAACATCTACAACTAACATCTACGCTCCTGTTGACCAAAGACCGTTCTACTAGGTTTTAAAGATGTCGGAAGTGTGAGGTCCTCTTACAAATGAAGACTTTGTCTATTCCTGTATTGTAAATTAATGCCCGGATGTTAGTCAAACAATGTTTTAGCTGATGACGTCGACACGTAAACAAGAAAATAAATATACATTTTGTAAAGATATAGTTTTCTCACATCTTGTAGAAGTACAGCCTTACAGGCAGAATGTCCGTCAGCGGCAGATGCAACTTGCAAGTGGTTGCTGCTTTGGCCACCACCCGCTATTGTACAATTATATTGAGTCACGAGTGTTGCAGCTCATTTGCATAATTACTGATGTATTCAGAGCAGCCTCTTTCGGAGTGTTTGTTTCCTAATGGCGGTAGAAATCTATCTGAAACCTTTGGAGAAAGTCAACATCACTACAAATAACCCAACATCACTGCAATTTGAAAACAAAGTTCCTCCGAACCGATGGTCCCTAGCTTAGGCCCCTCTTCTATCCGCTGGCCACTTCTCGTCTCTGTCTTTGCATTCATTGGAGCCAAGCATCACGGAGGTCAAGAAGAAAAAAAATTGGAAGTGATTGCGGAAGGATGTGGCAGTGAACAGTCAGTTGGTGGCACTGAACAGTTTCAGGGGAACCAAGGTTTTCACCTGCCATTTCCGCTGCTCACAGTAGCTTGGCAGCTCACACTTTGGTACACTACTGAATCGGGCGCACACGTCACCAATCTCTGTGCTTTCGTCACCAATCTCTGTGCCTTTGTCACCAATCTCTGTGCCTTTGTCACCAATCTCTGTGCCTTTGTCACCAGTCTGTGTGGTTTCGTCACCAATCTCTGTGCCTTCGTCACCAATCTGAGTGTGAATGCAAGAGGACTAGCATCTGAAGACAAGTTGAAATCATTTTCTCGGCTTTTATAAACAATTCCTAAATTATTAAAAGCTGGCGAGCGACGCCGCGCTGTGGTGTTTACACGTGTTGTCGCATTGGGTGAACTTTGAACTTGTCACTGTGCTGTTATATTCCAGGCTTCCAGTCTATCAAAACACCGGCAGGTCAACCTTGTCTGACCAAACATTGCCAGTCATGTATAATTAAAGCATTGTGTGAATAAATAAACAACTGAGAATGTGCTAGAAATCCACACCGTTAGCTCAGCAACAGTCGCAGTGGAGACTGGGAGGGAACGATACCCCCCCTCCCACACACACACTGTAACAATTTGAAATATTTAGACATAATGCAATGCACGTGACAACAGCAAACACGAGTGAGCGTGCACGCACAATATTCAATGATAAGGAGGGGGCAAGTTAAGGGAGGGGCAAAGCTGTTTGAGAGAAAGGCTGGAATGAAAAAGATGATTGATTGATAATGACCCGCAAGATTTGTCACATTTACAGCGCATGCGTGAGAAACGCTGTGGTGAATAAATTTTCACGAAATTGAAAGCCGCCTGGAGGTCTTTGTCCTGGCGGGGCTTCCTGGCGGCCACTTCGCTTCTCTCCCCTTCACTGGAGCAAGTTTGGGTGAGGAGGTAGAGTCTGATAATTGTCGCTCCATCAGAATGCGCTTTCGTGTTCAGACATAACCAACAGTCCTTTATGGATGATTATTGAAACATAATCCCGCGTCGTCAAGGCAACGTGTGACCCGGGGACGGGACGAGGACTGACGCATAGTCCCTGTGGCCTTACTTTCCATACGGCCTGCTGCGGGTCCCGGTTGTCTCCCTGCACTAGTATTGACCACGACACGTGCCGGGGGAGGGGTGTGTGGGGTGGAGGGGTGGAGGCAGACTGAGCGTCTCAAGGACGAGCACCAAGAGCGACTGGCACCACATGTGCCAGACCCGGTCATCATGCACATCGTCGTCGTGCACATCGTCCTCAGTCACCTGCACACACCGGCCACCCGCGACAGGAGACATCTGTAAGCACCGTGGGACTGGGAAGAGCAAAGACACACGGAATCGCGAGCAAGGGAAGAAAACATGAAAGAAGAAAAAGAAACGGAAAAACATCTGCAACACGCACCGACATTTGTATGGTGCAAACACTCTCCTTCATGCAATCAAAGTAGCGAGGTCACATGGAGTCTCTGTCTCTCCCTAACACAGCAACCTCCACTGCGAGTGTACTACAGGTAATTCGGGTAGGTGACGGGGCTGCATGGGTACACGGGACTAGAGGGCGCGCTGTCCTGCCCCTCGCACACGAAGGATGTTGAAGTAGTGGTGACTATACAGCAACAAGAGACCAACATCAACAGAGACTTTCATCTCAGCGCTGATGTTGCAACGGCACACGACGACACGAACGACAACTGCTTATCCCCCCAGCCCCCTACTGTGGGAAGCGAGCACAACAAAGTAATTATACAGGTCCACCCCAGCACTTGTGACCCCAGTACAAACACCACAGCCTCATTATCATAACGACCTCCGTTCTGCCAACCACTGGTTTCGTAACGAGGCTGTAACAGTCGTGACAGTTAAAGATTCGTTGAAAACAATGACCAGTTCCTGACCGCAGTTGCCGCATGTCTTCAACATGGCGGTCAGTGGTCCTGATCAATGAAAAGCGTTTTCACGCCACACCGGAAGCGCAGGCTAGTCACATGGCGCCAGGGCCTCTGACGGAATTTCTCGCAGACTTCCTGGGGACTTAAGACGGGGCTGCCACTGAGGCCCTACAAGACGCGGATGCTTGAGACCACAATTTAACAGAAAAATGCTTTTATCAGCACAGACAAGCAGGGATCGAAATTCGTCTGGAAATCCAGACAAACGAATGAATATAAACTCCGGCCTCACGATACATCACGCTGACCGCCGATCAGATAATAAACCGAAGGAATGGGCTGGGTGTCTGGCTGCAACAATCAAATTGGGACATGGTGAGAGGACCTTGTAAACCCTAATAAGACTGTGAACACTAATAAGATTGTAAACACTAATGACACAATAAACACTGTGAACACTGTGAACACTAATAACACTGTAAAAACTGTGAACACTGTAAACACTGTTAACACTAATAACACTGTAAACACAGTGAGCACTGTAAACACTAATAACACTGTAAACACAGTGAAGACTGTCAACACTAATAACACTGTGAACACTGTGAACACTAATAACACTGTGAACACTGTCAACACTAATAACACTGTAAACACTATGAACACTGTGAACACTAATAACACTGTAAACACTGTAAACACTGTCAACACTAAGAACAAACGCTGGAGGCAGGAAATTCGGGGAGAGACATGTCCAGGGCGTGTCAAAGCAAGTGTAAACAAAGACTTGGATGTGGTTCTTCAAACACGTTGAACAGCGGTTTTCATTTCGCGGGAATTAGTGACAGCGGGCCAAACATCTGTAGCACAAGTCGTTTACACGAGGTCAAAACGTTGTCAACATCCTCCAGACTTCCTCCTGAAATATTCTCGGGTGTTGCAGTGCAGGCCATGTCTGAGGACAAGGAGCCTGTGGGATCCAGGGGTTCACCAGGAATGGAGTCAAGCAACAACTTGAAAAGCTACGTGGCCTTGCGAGCGACCCCTGGTGGGTCCATTTCCGGAACATCAAACTGATGATGTCAGCCGACTGTGACCAGATAAAAGACATTGTAGTCTCCCCTTGTTGTCACTCCTGTTGCTGCTGCTCGTGGTGGACTTCTACAGTAGTGGTGACGTGTGTGAGTGTCACAGACATTTTGCACTGCCAAGGTGAGAGGTCACCTCGTGATGTTCTTGGACTGACAAGTGATGGTCACTACGTGTGTCGTGTGTCCTGTGTCACGTGTCATGTGTCATGTGTCCTGTGTCACGTGTCACGTGTCCAGTTGTGGCTGTCCATGTGTTCTGTTGGTCTTACATCGCACGATGCTGGTTTACTGGATGTACTGATCGTCTGCTTTTAAGTGTAGCTCAATGATAATAACAATAATGTAATAATGTTTCTCCAACCACTCTTTCGTTTGTAAATAATACATCGAAACAAATATAGAGAGAGAGACAGCGCAAGCGATATTGAGAGAGAGAGAGTGTGTGTGTCGAATTCTTTAAAATGTAGAAATCCCAAGACAGATGATACAGTAATAAAAACACTATAGAAACCAAGACAATGGGGGTGGGGAGGAAAGAATAGTCAGGTGCTGGGAGGAGTGGTCATTAAGGCGTTTGTTGTGCTGCCGTGACGCACGTGACCTCAAGCTGCATGCGCTCCCTGGGTGACGTGCTGAGCAAGATGTGTAGGTCAAGGTCGCCCAGCTGCTAGTATGGAAGAAAAGGTCTTTGACGGTGGCTATGTTTTCCCTGCCACTGTCCGCTTGTCTAGACCCAGCTCTCCATACAGCAGCTGCTTCGTCAGGCGACTGCCAGGCTCACGGACGACACTTCCATCCCACGTCCATCCCACATCCATCCCATGTCCATCTCACTTCAATCCCACATCCATCCCATGTCCATCTCCCGTCCAGCCCATGTCCAACCCACGTAGCTTGCGATCTCAGCAGGAGGATGTGGATGCTGACAGACCAGTGATGTCTCAAGACGTCTGTCGGGGATCTCATCCTACCAACGGATGTAACGTGGTGGAGTGAGCTGGAACAAGACTTGGTCGTCGTGGCGTTGATGGTCAGACTGATGTCGTCGCCTGCCACTGACAGACGGGTTCACCTCAGACCGTGGACGTCTAGTGATGGACTGATGTGTCCATGATGCCGAGACTTATTCTCCGCCTCTTGCGAAGTGATCCGCTGTTAGTCTCGGCGAGCCGTAACAAAGACCGAATAAACCGGAAGCTATATCGTCTAATGCCTCGTTTTAGCAGTTAACTGGAACAAATCGTCTGCCAGGAGTCCAGGGATACTAGTTGGTGGTGCGACTGTGCGTCCGACACTCCGTACTGGCGTTTAGAGTGCAGTCCTCAGCAAGACACTACAACCTGAGTTATGTCCACCTTAACCCTTGCCTGCAGCCTCCACACGTGAAACACATCGCCGTCAACGCCACATCTCATCGCCAGCCTCTCTTTGCAGTTGATGTTGTCGCTCGCCTTGCTTACACACGGTGATGACCTCTTGGGATGAAAGTACCAGTCATCTGCACAGCGTCCACACGTCCGTGCAGCTTGGTCCTCATCAGCCAGACATGTCCTCAGGGTTAGTGGTAACCCTCAGCTCCTGGAGAATCCTACGCTCCTGTGTGACGTGCTCCATGTTAAAGTGACACTAACACTAACACTAGCACTAACACCAACACTAACACTAGCACTAGCACCAACACCAACACTAAGCCATCTTGTCTTGATATGATGTCACCAGTACACGTATGATGTCACCAGTAACGGCGCTAACTGCGGTGTTGTGTGCACCACCATGTCCAGCTACACTCACATCGCCAGTGTACAGTGTACAGTGTACAGTACTACCTTGGGTGATTGTATGTGAACAGCTGTCGGTATTCCATCGGTCGACGCTGTTATCGATGACATCCACGCGAAACTGATGTTTACAGTCTTCTTCTTACAGTTTTACTTGTGCAAGTGGCAGACGAGAACGAGGAGGAAGAAGAATTGAAAAGAAAGACGTAGTAGTCGTGGTAGGAGACAAGTATATTAATAGTGGTAGGAGACTAGTATATTAATAGTGGTAGGAGACTAGTATATTAATTGTGGTAGGAGACTAGTATACTAGTTGTGGTAGGAGACAAGTATACTAGCTGTGGTAGGAGACTAGTATACTAGTTGTGGTAGGATACAAGTGTACTAGTTGTGGTAGGAGATTAGTATATTAATTGTGGTAGGAGACAAGTATATTAAATGTGGTAGGAGACAAGTATACTAGTTGTGGTAGGAGACTAGTATACCAGTTGTGGTAGGAGACAAGTATACCAGTTGTGGTAGGAGACTAGTATACTAGTTGTGGTAGGAGACAAGTATACTAGTTGTGGTAGGAGACTAGTATACTAGTTGTGGTAGGATACAAGTGTACTAGTTGTGGTAGGAGATTAGTATATTAATTGTGGTAGGAGACAAGTATATTAAATGTGGTAGGAGACAAGTATACTAGTTGTGGTAGGAGACAAGTATACCAGTTGTGGTAGGAGACTAGTATACTAGTTGTGGTAGGAGACAAGTATACTAGTTGTGGTAGGAGACTAGTATACTAGTTGTGGTAGATACAATACTAGTTGTGGTAGGAGAAGTATATTAATTGTGGTAGGAGACAAGTATATTAAATGTGGTAGGAGACAAGTATACTAGTTGTGGTAGGAGACAAGTATACCAGTTGTGGTAGGAGACAAGTATACCAGTTGTGGTAGGAGACTAGTATACTAGTTGTGGTAGGAGACAAGTATATTAAATGTGGTAGGAGACAAGTATACTAGTTGTGGTAGGAGACAAGTATATTAGTTGTGGTAGGAGACTAGTATATTAATTGTGGTAGGAGACAAGTATATTAATTGTGGTAGGAGACTAGTAGACAAGTATACTAGTTGTAGTAGGAGACAAGTATACTAGTTGTGGTAGGAGACAAGTATAGTAGTTGTGGTAGGAGACTAGTATACCAGTTGTGGTAGGAGACTAGTATACCAGTTGTGGTAGGAGACAAGTATACTAGTTGTGGTAGGAGACTAGTATACTAGTTGTGGTAGGAGACAAGTATACTAGCTGTGGTAGGAGACTAGTATACTAGTTGTGGTAGGATACAAGTGTACTAGTTGTGGTAGGAGATTAGTATATTAATTGTGGTAGGAGACTAGTATACTAGTTGTGGTAGGAGACAAGTATACTAGTTGTGGTAGGAGACCAGTACTAGTACACTGAATCAGTCTTTTCTTGACACGAGGTGAGAGGTCACAGTCACGAGGTGTAAGGTTACAGCGGTGTATCGCTAACGATGCTCATGAAGTTCCCCTGTTAACGATGGATGCTTGGCGGATGTCGTCTGCTTCCCATTCCGTTGGCATTAAAGCGATTTGGTGAAGCTGCTTGCAACTGTGGGTGTCTACCCTACCTACAGACACACCACCACCCTGCAGCTCACGGGTTTTGTATCGGGAAGACAATTAAGGTGTAGGCAGGAAAGCAAGTTGACATTTGAAGAAGAGACAGCCAGCTGATAATATTTCACCAGAAAGCATCACATCGATTGCCTGCCCCTTGATACCACGCCTCTCTTCTTTCCTCTCCCACCCGGTGTTGGTGGCGGTGTTGGTGGCGGTGTCAGGCGGTCGATACTGCAACAAAACGCTGCAGAGTGCCTCATTCATATCTCTACTTCTTTCTCTATTTTCTTCCCTCTTTTTTTCGCTTGTTGTTGTTTGTCCTCGTTTTCCTTCGTTCCGTCTTCTTTGTCGGGGACTAGAAAATGTTTGCTTCTCACCCTAGTCATCAGGTTAGGCGGGGCACCCAGCACCGCACCCGTAGCATCAGTCAATCGCTTGACGTCTGTTGTTGACAAAAAAGTCCCTGCCTCCTCATTATACATCATTGTCACTGTCGTCGTCTATTTATCAGACTCACCGCGTGCAGGTGTGACAGTGCACGTGCGTGTGCAAGGTGCTGGTCTTGTGACGTCATAGAGTAGCACCGCGCGCTGTGCGTGTGTGTGTGCGTGTGTGTGTGCTTGCCTGCATGCGGAGGTCATACGACAAAAAAAGAGAGACTGGATGAATGTTACTCAAGCAAGTGTACACAAGTGCTGTTCCAGCGACCACCCGCTATTCCTGTATTCATCACTGCACCCCAGTAACCCCCAGTAACCCCCAGTGCCAGCAGTTCCCTCCACTTCTCTGTGTAACCAAAAATCTGTCTTGTGTGCCCGCGGGTGATCATGACACGAGTTCTGGTAAACCGATTTGCACTAAGCCTGTGTAAGCAATTTAATTAGCAGCAAGATCAAGATGGACAAGCCACCACGCAAGAGGCTTGCAAGCGGCTTTCATCAAGTCGAGCATTTTGTCGCTGTTGTCATTAAAAGGTCTTTAGCTCGTCACCCACAGCTCAACGCCTCCTCGTAACAACGGCTTAAACAGAGTTGAGGCAAGTCTGGCGAGAAATGTGTGCACGACGCCATGACAGTGCAAGGGCATTCACTCTACTTAGTCACCACTGCAGCTCTCTGCCCTCAAATGCACGTGTCCAAACTGGAGAGAGACTTCAAAAATCTAATATTAATTTCCTAAAAAGCTCACTCTGTTTTATTTGACTGCACAAATTTGATTTAGTTGTCTCCCCTCGCATAAGTGCCCTGCGCTCCAGTTCTCCTCAGAAGCGAAGTGTAATGCAAGGCGAACATCTCCTTCTCACCCGCCCTTTGCAAAACAAAACAAAAATGTGCAAAAACCTTCGGAATGAAACCCGGAATCTAATTCACACAAAAACCAGGAAAAGATGCAAAGACAGAGCGAGGGGGTGAGGGAGAGGGGGAGAGAGGATGAGACGAAGAGGGAGGGAGCGTTTATGCGAGCGCTGAGAGGTTTGACAATGAAAGATAATGGACTCAAACAGAGCTGAGCTCGGATATACAAAGCGGGTGGCACCGAGCTCCATATACCCTGCTTTAAAGGTGTACTAAAGGCTGTGCTGAGGTGTTGTGACGGTCTGTACGTTGACAAATTATATTTAGCTACAATTACAGAGCGCGAGAGCGATACAGGAGAAATAAAGGATTCGTTTCTCACTTAATTACACTTATTAGCACTATGTCGGTTGCCGATGTTTATAAACATTGAAAAAATCCATTGAAGTCGACCTTTGTGTCCTTCCGCCGAGTAACCGCGATAGCTTCCCGAGATGGTGTAGCAGACGTCTTGGTGTGACGTCAGTCAGAGACGTGCAGGAAGTGTCTGAGGTCATTGTGACGTCAGTCAGAGACGTACAGGAAGTGTCTGAGGTCATTGTGACGTCAGAGGACCTACAGGAAGTGTCTGAGGTCATTGCGAGGGTTTGAACACGTGATCGGTGGTGTCTCGTGAGTTAATTTAGGTTTCAAAGCACAGTTTTACAAATTATATTAAACATCCTCACTATAAGCAGTCTAAATGGTCAGTCCTTCCGTTCTTCCACTTAAAGTTAGTCTATCAAAGTGAACGCAAGCTCACACATCACTCCAGATATTTCAGCCATCGGGTCTACTTTTTCTGTCAAGTCAACTGTCTGCCTGTCCGTCACTCTCGTATCACATGTACCCGGTATACAATTCTACTCCTGTAACCCTTGAATTAACCTTTGAGGTCATCAGCAGGTGTCCGTCCCAGTGGACAGAGATGGAAAGCGCACATCGCTACCCGTCCTCCATCTTTGTCAACATTTGTGTCGGGCTGTAAACAATGGTGAATAAACAAACAATTCTCGGGGCCACCGGGCCTCGTGACCGGTGTGGTGATGGCGCTAACAGTCGCAACACGTGCAGCTGATAATAATAGACACGTGACACTAATAATGGACACGTGACACCAGCCTCGCTCACAGCACGTGCCAACAAGAAATGAGTGAGGACAGAACACGATGCACGGGACAACAACAACAACAACAACATATACCGCTAGGCAGGTGAAAACAAGCGTGTGGACAGAGCAGACCGCGCCACAAGGGACATAACTCTGATAACACCAGCTGTACAGCGCCGCCTGGCGTGTGGAGGCTGTGAAAATAATCCCTTTCTCATCTCCCTTGATTCTGCACCTAACGGACAGCTTTGTAAAACAAAGTAAACAAGACCACAAGCACATTAAACAACCGATTGCCTGCTCACAAAACAAAGTAAACATGATTACAAACAAAATAAACAACTGGTCGCCTGCTTGCAAGTGCTTCGCGAGGTTGTGTTTACTGGCCTTTGAAGACGTCATCAAAAGGGTAACCATGACAACAGTGGTGTCATTGCCGACACAAGCACGTGACGAGACGTCAGTGGGGGGAGATTGGCAGAATGAGGTGAGAACCAACATCTTGTCTGGAGGGAGAGGTGGGGTAGATATACACACTACATCACGGCAAGGCGGGTAGCCCTGTAAACACAGGCCACAGACACAGACAGAGCGGTGCCGAGACGAGATGCGAACCCACACAATCTCGTGTCTCGTATCCTTACCCACAGGACCACCCTGTGTCAGGGGAGAGGGGCTGGCTGGGGTGGTGCTGTTACCTACAGGTACGTGACCCCCGTGGACAGGGTATCCTCAATGGTTAAGGCTGGTGGTTATGTAAGTCATCAGCAGGCCCTGCATCGACAGGATAATCACTTGTGAGATGACAAGTATTCATCACTGGTGAGTGATGGCATGATTGCTGACCAGTAGTGTTATCGTTACTGGTGAGTGATGTTGCTTGCTATAACAACTTTTGAGTGATGGCGAACTATTTTCATAACCTCGAGTGTTTGGTGAAGTCGTGTTTTGAAGTCTAGCGGACGGCTGGGGGCGCTATGGGTGGTCACGTGGGAGAACTGGGATGTGAGAGAAAAACCCACGTCAGGTTTTGAATACTAAGAGGACGTTTTGAATATCGACCAGACGCTTGAACTCCTCAGTTTTCAATTTGCACAAGCAAAAGCCACTCATCAGACGACCCGAAGGGAGCCAGAAGCGCGCGGTGCTGTGGCGGTGAGTTCAGTGAAGGTTGCACGTGCAGAGTGACGCATGCACGTGGTGCACACAGCTCACCAACCACCACAACGGACCGCGGCCATGCCTGCCTCATGTGAGACTTAGGTTTTCTGGTCCTGCGTCTTCTCAATCATCTTTGATTGGCAGGAGGCGAGGTCAGTGACCCTGATGACACACACTCATTTGCATATACACATGAAGGGCGGCGAACTGAGACTAAGTCACAAGGAGGCGAGAAGAGGGAGGCGACCTCATGGCCACCATGTGATGGAGACAATGGCGATGCTTAGCAGGGGAGCAGTAAAGACACGCGCCACTCACGCCATCTACGACCCGCTTAACTCCCTTGAGCTCATTCCTTCCGTTATCCCCCGTATCACGTGATGTCTACATGTCTAGGTCTCTAGACCCATATCTTCTTGTTCACACCTTAGCAATCTCTCTTTTACTGTCGCCAAATCCCTCAAACCTCTTTTTGTCATTTCGCAAGGATGCAGCTGAAGGCGAGGCTGGTGATGACGACGTCCACGTGTCTACTGCTGGTCATGGCTACAACCTGTTGCTACCATCGCACTTTACAGAAACTCGCAGGATCTTCGCTCTTGTTTTGTCTGGTGATTGTCTCTAAGGCTTCAAACAAATAGCAACGTGTCACGTGAGATAACAGACAAGGAGAAATTAATTGGATTGAGGTACGGAGACTAAAAATATCCTGTGATTGATATTCTAAAAATATGGCAACCAGGACAACATTGTCAGGTTTCTTTAAGAGTTCACACATCGAAGGATAAAAATTGCTGAATTTCGCCCATCCACTGATGGCATTGCAAGTGACCACATGAGCCTTTGCCCTCACAACCTACAGTGACCACCTTCTCTTCCCGCCATTGGTCCTCCGGAACGCGAGAAGGGCGGTACAGTGTCATGGCAACAAGTGAACCAATGGCAGGAGACAATGTCCAACTGTTTTAGTTTTTTTTGTCAACGATGTCATGAATATTCACAAGCCTGGTCCACCTCGGAGCTGGAAATGTCGACACGGGGACGAGAGAAATGTCCTCCTTGCGGACTCCCCGATGCCAGTGAGTCACAATCGCTGGCAATCAAGTCCCCCACCCTTCACCCAACCACCGGAACACAGGGGCGGTTGCTACACTGGTCACGTGATCATGGCCAGGAGGGAAGGAGGGAGCTTGTCAATCTTAGCATCAATCACAGGCTGCGGCCAATGTGACCCCCTCCCACAGCTCACCCTCCCGCTAGAGGTGAGCGTTTAAAATGCCAGGACGCATTTCTTCAAATCTGAAATCCAAATCAGCCGAGGAAACGTTTTAAGCTCGGCCTGCTTCTAAAAAACCCAAAACAAATGCAGAATCAATTCCAGATCTCGTGCGTTCTCGAAAGAGGCGATGACACGTGAGGCTGAGCGGACGTAGTGATGCGCAAAGTGCTGGGAAAACGACACTCCCCATAAAGGGAGACAAATCAAAATTGCTGGTACAAGGAGGGGGGGGGGATTGGGGAGGTGGATGATTTGAGAGGGGACAGAGGAACACTAGCAGTGGGGGAGGTGGAGACACTGGAGTGGGAGGAGAGGAATACCCTCCTCTAGCCTCTTGCTCTCCAACCTCACCCTCCCAAACCTCCTCAAGATGGCTGGTGTTGCCAACATGGAGGGAGAGGTGAGCGAGTAGAACTTTCCTTCACAGCGTTGGGTGGACACCGCACTGACACCCCCACCCTGTACAGCTGTCACTCTAGCCCCACCCACACCCACACCCCACTGCTCGTTGATGGACTACATTGCGAAATGTAAGTAAGTAATGTCCGCACATCCACACACTTGCATCACACCACAGGGAGACACTCTGGCGCCGAAAGGTCACAGGTCACCCAGTTCTTACCCAATTATCGATGACGGCCGCGCGGTCATGCTTTGATTTCTCCACACCTGTCGTCGCTGTATTTTGTGCAATTAAATGTCAAAGGCGATCCCAACAAAAACTTCCCGAGTAAGGGTGTCTGGCATGATGCTGGCGCACACACCTGCCCCGGATGTCGCTTTGTTATTGGCAAAGAAACATGACCTGAGGACCTTACCTGCGCCTTCCGACTGGCAAACATACCAACAGACAAGCACGATCCAATAAAGCTTAGTAAGCCCGCACGTGCATATTGTCGATGAGAGGATTGAGAGTTGTATTGAGAGACTGACATTAAGACATCGATGTTTTCGTTAAGTACGATAACCTACACTCCGCGACTGTTGCCGTCGTCCTTAGAGACCATCAGCCCGCGAGGTCCACACCGAGGTCCAGTGCAGCCAGCGGACATTTCCACCTGTACTGTCAGTGCCGGCAGTGCTGGCGGCTGATACTTTGACAAACATTTGAGTTTCTAGCCGAGTGTGGCCAGCTGCTGCCGTCTGCTGGCTTCAGTACAGGAGGCAGTGGAGGGGAGGAGGGCTTGGAGCTGCAGCCTGGAACATCCGGGTCCCCAAACACTCTTTGATGGCGCGCTTAGGGAGATTAAAAAAACTTGTTGTTGGGCCGAAAGGAGACAGAGAACTGATTTATGTACGAGTCCAACTCAATAATGTTTTTATTACAGAAAACTGGTTTGTGGTTTCTACATGGATACAACTAAGTGACGTGTTCATCACGTAGGACTGGTTTATACGCGGCTACAGCAGTGACGTATTGCCGTACAGTAAAACTAGAATCCGTCTGGAGATCTGCACGTTACCCACGTGTGGTCACACAGAAAGACAAAAATAACTTCGTGACGTGCGTATTATCATCAGGCACCAGGTCGTCATCACGTTCATCGCCCCGCTGTCCTCACTCATCGTCACCTCCCCATACCTTCAGAAGGTGACCCCACACAGCAAGGTGAGAGTGAGAGGCCTGCTCACACCTTGTCAGCAGACGACACAAGGACGCAGACAGTGTGACAGACATCTCACCTTGTACAGCGTACAGCACGAGCAACACGCGAAGGTGCAGTAGACAGAGCCATCCAAAGCGAGGCTTGTAGGCGCGGAGCAGGTGAGCGAACATGTTAACAGGTAATCCGCAGCACGCTCGGCGCACGGTGATTGCAGGTAACTCCAGAAGTGGCGACACCTAGTGTAGGGACTCGCTCGCCGCTCATCTTGTTGTCGCCGGCCATGGACTTGTCGCCGCCAGGGCTGCAGAAGACAGAAGACAACAAACATTAGTCTCTTGGCCTTCCTTCTCAACTTTGTGATGTCACCTGACCCAGAGGTCACGCTCATGACCTGACCATGTTGACACTGTCCCCAATCATACACTACACGTATGTACACAGATGTACTCAGTCTCTCTCTCTCTCACACACACACTAGGCCACCTGTCCTCTAAGCTGACAGTCGGAACCGTGTCAGACAGTTGGTGTCACGACAAGACATGTCCACGTGCTGCTCACCAACCCGTGTCCACATGTCGTGGACAAGACTAAGGACGGCTGGCGTCCCTAGAGAAATGGCCGTTGGTGCGAGTGAGACAAACTTCTGAGTTCAAATCGTCCTTGGACCGACATGACCGACATGTTTGGCTACAAGACGAGACCAGAGCACGGCACAAACATCGAGTATCTATATTGGGAGGGAGGAACCTTTGCTTGGTGTCGAGCTGTGATCGACTAATGGGAGGATCTGTCGACAACACCATTCCACATACACTGTGTACACTCTCTGTCAGCAAAAACAAAGCTGGAGAAAAAGGTCACGCCGATTTGAGAGTTAGCTCCCATTAAAAGCGACACCCTTGTGTAACCCTGTAACCTCCCCACCCCGCCATCTTCAGTCGGCAGCAGACAACTCGTCTGACGCCTCTGCTGAGATGTGTTACCTGGTGTTTTGTACATCACGTGACTTCACTTCAAGCCCAACATTTATGGCACGTGACGGAGATCGTCAGGCTCTCTGCCAAAGGGGCGCGGGAGGGTGTTGGGGGTTGGAAAGAGAGAACTACAGAGGAAGATGAATGTCAAAACATGTCTGGTAGTCTACTTAAGCCTCGAGCTCAAACCTGGGTGGAGAGGCCCAGTTCCTCCACATCAAGATTAAAGCGGATGGGGCTGCAGTCTTGATACCCCTCCCCGTTAACCCCTCGTGGTCAGTCGGGTAGGGGAGGGCATTACATGTCCCTGAGTGGCGTCTTCCCAGTTCAGCATCTTGTGGCAGACAATCAGCATCACGAGCACCACAGGTCGTGTGTCACATGACTTGCCTGTGTGTGTGTCACATGACTTGCCTGTGTGTGTGTGTCACATGACTTGCCTGTGTGTGTGTGTGTCACATGACTTACCCGTGTGTGTGTGTGTGTCACATGACCTACCCGTGTGTGTGTGTGTGCGCGCTCTGTGCCTCACAGTGACTTTTGTTTGCCATGTGGGGTGCTGTGGGTGCAAGAGCAAGGCAGCCCACACCCACCCGACCTTGCCTGCTTTTGTCTCAGTTGCAGATGAAAGCCTAACGTGTTGGCCACGTGCCGCATTTCGCAAGTCATTTCCTTTGAAAATGAATTTTTCTGCAGCAGACCTCATTGATCCCAGAGTGAGGCAAGAAAACGCTCACGTTCCGCTGCAAGAGAAACTATCGGCTCGATTTTCATGGCGAACAGCATCATGTGTGTAACACGTGGTGATAGGTAACAGAACAGACACAAAAACAAAAAACGAACATCGAGAACTCAGGCTAAAAATAACCTGCACGTTCCTCACCTGACGTCAGCGAGCTGTTGGTTTAAAATATCTACTAGCTGGTTGTGTAACAACATTGTTCTTGTGAAGGTGTAGCCATGTAACAACATTGTTCTGGCTGTGAAAATGGACGTAGTGATGTTGACTGTGTACTGTCGTGTAATATTGACAATATCATGTAATGCTGAGTAATACTGTCATGCTATGCTATGTACTACCATCTAATATTGACAGTGTACTACCATGTAATGCTGACAATGTACTACCATCTAATGCTCACCATGTACTACCATGTAATATTGACAATGTACTACCATCTAATATTGACAATGTACTACCATGTAATGCTGACCATGTACTACCATGTAATGCTGACCATGTACTACCATGTAATGCTGACAATGTACTACCGTGTAATGCTCACCATGTACTACCCAGTGTCAACGAGTGACCTTAGTTCATGACCTCACTGTAGCACGTGTTGCAGTGGTGATGTTGCGGTGATCACCCAGTGTGGCGCCAGTGTCGTCAGGTGTCTACAAGTTAATATAAGACACAGTGTAGATAGTAATGTACGCACCTCACACCATCGTCAGCCTCCATAGCACTTACCCTAGGAACTGACACAGTCACACGAAGATGACTGTAAGCAATGGTGACTGTAACTAACGGTGACAAACTGACAGATGTGAGCGATGACGTGTTCATATTCAACACAAAGGTGAGACTGAGACACAGCTGACTGTCTCTGTGTCTCTTACTAACGGCATTGAAATAACTTTCTCGCCTGCACTACGACTCAGGAACCGTTGAGTGTGAAGCATGACGAGAAGATTTAGACGGTCAGGAGTGACGGACACGGCAAGTGAAGAAACAAGTCAAGTGTAGGAATGTGATGTAGACCGTGAAATGACAAGTAGACCATCAAGCGTAGGAAGCATCCATTGAATGCCACAGGCAATGAGACGTATCAGTAAACCGTGAGCCACACACGTAAACCACAATACGCACGTGTCAACATCAGATGTTTACGTGTCCGAGAGGAACACACCAGACCCATGCACCACTTGTGTTGCTATGACAACCAGCGTGACGGTGACAAGATCAAGTATAGTATGAAATACTTGCAATATTCCTCAACAAGATCAGTGCCAAGTCTCAGTCTGCAAACAGTCACCTCACTTTCACTGCTGGAGTTACCTTCCTTGAATGTCCGCCACACGCCACCTGTCGTCTAGATGTGACGTAACGGCGCGGTACTCTTGTTACATCATATCATCTGCGACACTTCTCTCGTGTAACAAGAATGTGACGTCTGCTACATCCCCCTGGCGGTGACCCAGGCTCTCTCTGCAATCACGTGATCTCTCGGGTCTTGAGCCAGACGCCGGCCCTCCCTTGACACTTGGCTGCTTGCCGATTGCTCCGTCGTCAAGGCGACTTTATAAATGCTGCGATGGTCTGAAAATAATTGGCTTAAAAAAGTTGCCTTTGTGTGAAAGATATTCCGAGCCTGGCCTACAGATCACCTCCCGCCCACCGCCTTGTCGCAGTGCATGCCGGGACGCCAGACACTTCTGGCGAAAGCCTACGCCTTCCTCTTGCGCAAGCGCAGTGTTGACGTCTCAGGTGCCAGCGGGATGCTTTGGTATTAACTTTATGTTGTCTCACCTGTCGTACCTTCCACCTTGACCTTTGTGACACGGCAGGTCGACGGGCAAGGGGAATAACTCCACAACCTACGCTAGCAGGGAACAGGGGAGGTCATCCCCGCTGCTTCAGGTTGCTCACCATGATGTCATCTCCGCTTCCCAAGGCTGCAAAATCTGACGTCATTCCCGTTGCTTGAGGCTGCACACTGACGTCACGCATGCCCCTGGCAGGCTCTGTGTGGGAAGTAGCTGAGTGAGCTAATATTTTATTATTATTAGCTAATATTTATTTTCTATTTAGAGGTTTGACACCAGACACCAGACACCGGACACCGGACACCAGAAACAAGGACGACAACACCCTGCACCAATCTGCTGAGCTTTAAGACAAGGAGAGAGAGCTGGGGGACTGCTCACGTGCCATGAGGGGGGTTGGGCAGTCAGCACCACCCTGTGTATTCGCCTCAGGCACGACAGGGGGAGATAATGGTCACATGCCCAGTACTCATCGCCAAAGACCTTTGTAAATGTGTCTGTGAGCCGCTGGTAATCTCATTGCGGGCCTTGCCAACGATGTGGTGCAGCTCCGCGATCAATGGCATCAGCGCGATTCTCTCAATAATTAACAGCGGCCAACAGCGGCATATCACAGCAATTGCACACGACGAGGCAAGGATGAGGAGAAGGCCACAGTGAGGAGGAGGAGGAGGAGGCTGTGCTTTCGCTTCCTCGTCCGTCTGCTTGCTTCTTGCAGCTGATGCTGGCAGCGATGGCCGCACACAGACGCCAGGTCACAAGGTCGCAATGTTTGGGGCTCTGGCCTTCACTAAAGTGCCACCAGGCCTGACATAACCTGTCAATAGTTAGAGAAGTGTAAACAGTCTCACTCTCACAGTCTCAGTCTCTCTCTGCATACACAGGGGTGACAACAGCAGCTGTACCTGCAGGGCTTGCAATATGTAAATGACAGTCATTGCAAGACACAAATGAGACGGCAGTAGGTTTCTTGGTGCTGACTTGCAAGCTTTGTCATGTTGGACGTCACGGGGCTGGGTGATGTAACAAGTGAACAACTGAGAGACTGTGTGAGGCTGTACTGGTGCTGCCCCCACACCGTCACAGGGGGAACTTGTGTCAACACCAAACCTTTGCATTTGTAGGATGCTCAGCCAGAAGACGCCCTGGCACTGTTGTACACTACATGTAGACATGGCATGATGGGACATCAGGGACTCTGTACTGCCATTGTCTACATCAGTGGATGTCACACACACCACCGTGACACACCATCTCATAAACGCCGTCTGACACTGTGACATGTCACAATTGTGTATTGTTGTATGTTGACACTGTAACACCGTCTACACTGTACATGGCTGTTTGTAAATATATTGTCTATACATAGTGCGTGGTTTGATGTCTACACTGTGCCACGCTACACTACTGTGCTGTTGTCTATCAATGTCTATAGTGTCTATAGTGTATTATCACTGTGTGTCTACGCTACACTACTCTCTACGATGAATGGTGACGCTGTTGTCTGACACTTCATACAAACACCGCCTTCAATAGATGACCACTGACATATACACACATGTCACTGCTGCTACACGCCAGCGATATTGGCACAAAATGTCGCATAATGCGTGTGATGACGGTGGCTGTCACGATGACGTGGCGTGTTGACTGTCAGTGTGATGACGGTGGCTGTCATGATGACGTGGCGTGTTGACTGTCAGTGTGATGACGGTGGCTGTCATGATGACGTGGCGTGTTGGCTGTCAGTGTGGTGACGGTGGCTGTCACGATGACCTGCAAGCAGTGACTACAGTGCTGTGCAGTAACCGCTGTCATTATCTACAGGTGTAGATGTGCTTACCTACAGGTGCTGTTACACTAATAATCTATTGATGTTGAGGGACACGTGAGTTATACCAACGTGTGTCTATAGACACCTGGGTGACGTCATCTAGCGGGGACAACTCATGCAATCACACAGTGAACTGTTTGTGGAAGTCTTGCAAAGCAATGTGAACATTCAGTGCCATGGCAGCCTCTCTACAATTCATTGCAGGAAGCCAGCAAAAACACACTCGGCTTCGTCTACAAACTAAAGAGAAGGAAAGGTCACGAGTCCCCGACATTCAGGTGACACTGAAATGTTGTCAGTCCACGTCAGTCCACTCATCGATTAACCCTCGAGTGGCCGATGGGGTCGCCTACTGACCCCAACCCAAGTTTCGCTGTAAAACTCGAAGCGTTTATCTCAACATTTTGAAATTTCTTGACTTTTACAGTTAAGTGGTGGACATCGTGGGTGAAATGAATTTCCAGATATCTGTAAAAATCGTAGCACAAATTAAAATTCTATCGTTAACCACCGGCAGGGTCCGTATGGACCCCGGGGATAGATGTCACGTGCTTACGGATATATTCCAAGGAACAAACATCGAGTGATGCACACTGCTCCCCTCACCTTCCCTGTGTGCGTCTGACCTCAGGTACTTGTGACATCAGTGTGACATCAGTGTGACTCCCAGTGTCCCGTGACAACCTCGACAACAATGTTGGTGTCCATCTCCCTCTGTCTTCACTCGACAAAATGCCTCGCGCAGTGCTGCACCCTGGGAAACGTGCTTCAGTGTCATGGCACGATGATGACAGCAACGACTTGTGACGTCACAAAATGGACGAACAAGGAGGTGAACTAGTTGATGGCGAAAACTGGCAGATGACCCACTGACTTTGAGTGCTGTATGTTGTACTGGTTGCTGGTGTCTATGAAGCTCACACAGGAGTAGAGCAAGAAGCACGGGGCAACTATTTTTCCAAAAGCGATTTTCAAAGCTGGACTCGTACAGTTGAGGAGAGAGCCTCGAGTAATATTTGATATTTGGGTAAATACCATGAAAGAATGTGACGAACCCTCACAGATGAACAACTAGTCGTCTTTAGGGGCAAGTGTCCCTTCAAACAGTACATTGCCAGCGAGCCAGGGAACTATGGGATACAACTCCGAGTCTGCTTGACAGCACCATGATGTTTGGAACTGCCCAGTACACAGGCAGGAAGACCTGATCCACCAAGAGAACACAAGCAGGGTGAAGGAGTTGTGTGGGACATGATCTCTGGGTAGGAATGGAAGGAATGGAAGGAGTGACAACCTCTTCACTAGCTTCAGGCTGGAAACAAACTTGTAGCTAAGAAGCTCACCTTGCTGGGGACCATTCGGAAAACCAGACAAGAGATTCCACGAGCTCTTACAGAAACAAAAGAGACGAACACACACTACACTCTTTTGCTTTTCATGATCATGGGATGCTGGCTTCTTATTTCCAACGAAAGGCAAGGTAGTAGTTACTCTGAGCACTTCCGGTGATCAACCGGATGTTGCCGACACCAGGGTAGAGCGAAAACCTCTGTTGATGTCGGACTACAAGACAACAGGTGGCATGAACACAGTGGACGACCTGGTTGGCTGCTACACCACCAGACGACAGACAAGATGGTCTATGATAGTCTGCAACATGTGATATCAGTGCCATCAATACCCACATCGTGTGGACCTTCCTAGACCCCGGGTGGCAACTCGACAAAAGTTACAAACGGCGAATCTTGGTGATGAAACTGAGCGAGGAATTGTTGGACTTGGAGAAAGTAAGGAAGATGTTGCTGGGAGACCAGGACACACTACACACCAGCTCCTTCATGTTCCAGCCGCCAACAGCTGCACGGAATACACGTCCGTCGCCAAGAATGCGACAGAGTTGTCTTTTCTGCCCAACATCGACGACAACATTAGAGACACGTGGTTGTTGTGGGAGATGTTCGTGGGGAGTCGTCCACAGCATCTGTAGGAAGAAGGCTTGTAAAAGGAAGATCCAAATCAAAGAACTAAAACCGATGGAAAATAAATGAATTACACCTGACTTGCTACATTAAGATATAAACAATGGTCATTAGAATCATGCAGTCAAAATTATAGTCCAGCATCAACAGGTGTTAGAGACTTTGACTACGTCACCTGTCGCTTGTTTGATCGCCATTTCTGACCGTTTTCATGGCGACCGCTGGCACGACACGTGTCAAAATAACAATTTTTGACTCTGATTGTAGCCATACTGCTCATTACAAGCATTACCGTAATGCTGCGTTATTTTCACTACGACAGGTAAGAGTTTGATTTACAGCAGGACCAGGGAACGTGTACAGGTAAGACTGTTTACATCCGAGTGTTTAAAGTACACTTTCCAGCTTTATTCTTCTTGTTCACAGTCATTACCAAAGGTAAGTTTTTCTTGTCAGACCGGAAATAGGATCAAGTGTAAGCTGGGTTAAGAGGAGGCCCAGCTACAGGTGTAAGCTACAGGTGTAAGCTGCAGGTGTAAGCTACAGGTGTAAGCCGGCTTAGTTCAGGAAGTACACGTGCACTGAGGCCGCCAAGACGCCGACCCAGTTCTGTCACACAATCGATCTGCTCCTCCACAGGAAGACAACGTCAGCTGCTCGTGAACATCACGTGCACTGATTCCCTTTGATGTCAGCCACACGTACGTGGAGTTCAGTCGCTAAAAATAGCACAGACTGTGGATATATATAGGGAACTGAGCGGAGTGGTGCATGTTGGTGGTGGAGGTCGTCCTGCAGACAAGACTTCGTCTCCTTCCGCCTGGAGTCGGAGCGTCTTCGGGAAATCTCGTGACCTCAGCAGGGCATGACGTCATCTGACGATGGTGTCCACGTGATCGGTACCAAGTCCTCAAGTTCCAGCAAGAGTCGACAACCTCAGATGAAAACTAGACAAATGGGTAGATGGCGCTGGAATGCGTGTGTGTCTTCATCTCAGTCGTTGACGGATGCCGCCAAGCTCAGCTCCCTGTCCACGAGATCGGTTTCTGGTCTCGCGAGAGCTCGCCGTCCACGTGTGTTTGCACTTGTTTGCACTGAGAATGGCAATTGCACCCAAGTGCAAGGGAAAGCCCGTGGTTTTTGGGCAATGAGATGCTTCCGCGTGGCTGCGCTGCCGGCGATAGTGTTAATGTAGAGTGGCTTGCAGGCTCTAGTGCTGATGAGGCAGTGACTGTTGGGGCGTGGCGATCGCTCTGTGGCTTACACACAGTTTGGCGAGGATGTCGTGTCAGACGACATGATGCTGTGTGTGTGTGTACACGCAAGCGAACACACAAATACACACGGGACATGGAGAGACTGAGAGGCACAGTATCATAAGGCATCAACACACACTAGGGTGGAGATGCTACCCTGAATAAAGGTTTATTGATTTTTCAATTCTATTGCAACTGGGGACAGAGGATGAATGATTTGATCTTTCCACGCGACAATACTCCTAAATTACAAACACAAATAGATGACAGAGGGGAGGTAATGAAGGAGAAAAGATGCACAAGACGGTGGAAGAAATGGCTTTGAACTGTTCGCACATAATGGGAGAGGCGGGTGAACAAATACAGGACTTGTGGCGTGTGAACAAAAGACGCCTGAACATTCACAATACATTACTACCTGAACACTTACAGCTCATTACTACCTGAACACTTACAGCTCATTACTACCTGAGCACATTAGTACCTGAACACTTACAGCTCATTACTACCTGAACACTTACAGCTCATTACTACCTGAACACTTACAGCTCATTACTACCTGAACACTTACAGCTCATTACTACCTGAACACTTACAGCTCATTACTACCTGAACACTTACAGCTCATTACTACCTGAACACATTACTACCTGAACACTTACAGCTCATTACTACCTGAACACTTACAGCTCATTACTACCTGAGCACATTACTACCTGAACACTTACAGCTCATTACTACCTGAGCACATTAGTACCTCAACACTTACAGCTCATTACTAGCTGAACACTTACAGCTCATTACTACCTGAACACTTACAGCACATTACTACCTGAACACTTACAGCACATTACTACCTGAACACTTACAGCACATTACTACCTGAACACTTACAGCTCATTGCTACCTGAACACTTACAGCTCATTACTACCTCAACACTTACAGCTCATTAGTGCCTTGCAGACAGGTGCGATACTTTAAGCAGGACACAGCATCGCGACATCGAGACCAGTGAATACAACTTATGAGAACGACTCTCGGTCTGTGTGTTTGTGTGTCTGAGTGTTTCAGGAGGCTGAGCAATATTTCACACGATGACTACACCAGAGGATGCCATGAACCAACAGTTGGGCGACAAAGTAAAACCGCGGTGACCCGGATGTGACCCCACCTTTGACGAGTAGTGGCAAAGTTGATTCTCTTTGGTGTCAGTGTTCCAAAAATTTAAAAGCCTGCGCGTTTGTCTGTGTGTGAGTGATGATGTAAAATCTCTCTCATCGCAAGAAACTATTTTACTGAGCGAGCTGCAAGCCGCCATCATGTTTACAAGTTTGTTTGTTCAGCTGGAAGAAAAACCGTTTCCCAAAAGAAAAGTGAGGACAGTGAATGTTGGCGAGGTGCGATGTGCACCTGAGACCATCTCACGTGCTGCAAAGGCCCCTGTGTCATGCTGGCAGTGTGGCTGCCACAGTTGACACTGCCAAACGGACTGACATGCGTATAACTGACATTTCATCTCTCTCTCTCTCACACACACACACGGATCAGCAGGAAATACTGGCTGCTGTAGCTCACCATACTTCTGTAACCACGCCCCCTGTCCGGACATACCGGCAGGTCCGCCGTGGTCACCAGAGGAAGACAGGACGGACAGACTAGAGTAACAGAGGAAGGAACAGAAGGGAGAGACAGAAGGAGAAAGCAGGCAACACGGCCACAGACATACAAATCGTTTACTACATCTACGACTACCAGTGAACAGCACAAGTGAACCTCACTGGATTGCCAGCTGACATACTGACACACTGACAGTCTCACTGGATTGCCAGCTGACATACTGACACACTGACAGTCTCACTGGATTGCCAGCTGACACACTGACACACTGACAGTCTCACTGGATTACCAGCTGACATACTGACACACTGACAGTCTCACTGGATTACCAGCTGACATACTGACACAGCCTCACTTGATCACTGACATAATATCACAAACTGATTACACGACATACTGTCACAACCTCACTTATCACCGTGACATACTGTCACAACCTCACTAATCACCGTGACATACTGTCACAACCTCACTTATCACCGTGACATACTGTCACAACCTCACTTATCACCGTGACATACTGTCACAACCTCACTAATTACCGTGACATACTGTCACAACCTCACTAATCACCGTGACATACTGTCACAACCTCACTTATCACCGTGACATACTGTCACAACCTCACTAATCACCGTGACATACTGTCACAACCTCACTAATTCACCGTGACATACTGTCACAACCTCACTAATCACCGTGACATACTGTCACAACCTCACTAATCACCGTGACATACTGTCACAACCTCACTAATTACCGTGACATACTGTCACAACCTCACTAATCACCGTGACATACTGTCACAACCTCACACACCGCCGTCATTGCGGGCTTTTCTCCGTCTCGCACCCAGTGGCCTCGTGGGTCCCGAGTGGACAAAGGTGAGCAAACATGGAAAGCCGCTTGTTCTCGCCCGCATTTCTGTACTATTTTCCGGAAATGGCTTCTGACATGCGCACCCGGGATTTTCATTGCACTGACGGAGGTGCTGGTCACGTGGTGAGTCTGGCCTCGGATGGCGACCCAGCCTGTGATGTCACTGTCAGTCTGATGGCTGAGCTCACCCTGCCCGTGGTGACACATGTTAGTGTCCTAGTTGCTCGTGTCTTTGTCAGTTGACTCAGTGACTGTCAGCTCATGACACCTAGCATGACACCATGAACTCATAGCTGGGCGCACTGCCCTCCCCTGCCAGCAGTTAGCGACGGCAGTAGCTTCCCCTTGTTATCCCGTCCATGTAAAGAAAATGTGTGGTAAAGTATTGACAAACTGCCTGCATTTCCGTCTGGTATTAAATCTTTCTTATCTCAGTAGTTTGCCTCAGAGACAAACGTTTTTAACCTCAAGAAGATTTTCCATCCAAGAAGTGGAGTCTTTTCTTGTCCTCATAATCCTCACCTTCTTCTTGAGGCGGTCTGGATACCCGAAGAATCGCGCAATAAAACTTTCTTTTGTTTTGTTTTGGATCGTGCTCTTCTGTCATAACTTTCCGCAAATGTTCCTCCCGCCATTTTGCTGCCTCGCAATCCTTGTGCAGTCCACCTCCTGTGTGAGGAATAGAGTTAGAAGAGCCGAGAACCACCCCGGGGGTACATTGTGTGATTGCATTCACTGTCTGGCAATTAGTAGAGCACATACTTCTTCTTCTTATTATTATTTACTCTGATATTACAAGTACTTGAGTCTGATGCTGTCAGTATTCCAGTCCCATCCTGTCAGTATTCCAGTCCCATCCTGTCAGTATTCCAGTCCCATCCTGTCAGTATTCCAGTCATCCTGTCAATATTCCAGTCCCGATCCTGTCAGTATTCCAGTCCCATCCTGTCAATATTCCAAGTCCATCCTGGCGTTTCCAGTCCCATCCTGTCCGTATTCCAGTCCGATCCTATCCAGTATTCCAGTCCCATCCTGTCAGTATTCCAGTCCCATCCTGTCCGTATTCCAGTCCGGTGCTGCAAGAATGTCCCGCGATCGATCCTGCAAACATGTTGTATAACTGATCCTGCGTCCAATCCTACATTTAATGTTGCCTAATCCTGATAGCATTTCACTTGAGTATCCTTTGAGTATCACAGTCTGATCCTGCTAGTGTCTCCCTCTGCCGGACATTTCTGAAAGCAGCCGCCCTCACGTGATTTCAACTTTTGTGGCGCCATCTACAAGCCTGCAGCAAAAAGGCGGAGCTTTAAAAACAAGTTTAGTGCGGGCTTCCTTCGTGGAAACTGAGCGAATCGCTGGACAGATCTCGTGCTTTTTCAAGGCAAAGATAATGGTGGCGGCAAAAAATCCTTTTATCAAGAAACAATCTTCATGGACTGCTAAGGCCTGACCACGGTGCTTGTGGCGACGGTCGCGGATGGTGGTAACAGGGGGAAGGGGTAGTAGGCACGGCGTGAGTGTGTTGGTGTGTGCGTGACTGTGTGTGTGACTGTGTGTCTGTGACTGTGTATGTGTGTGACTGTGTTTGTGTGACTGTGTGAGTGTGTGACTGTGTATGTGTGTGACTGTGTATGTGTGTGACTGTGTGTGTGAGTGACTGTTTGTGTGACTGTGTGTGTGACTGTGTATGTGCGTGACTGTGTGTGTGACTGTGTACGTGTGACTGTGTATGTGTGTGTGTACGTGTGACTGTGTGTGACTGTATGTGTGTGAGTGTGTATGTGACTGTGTGTGTGTGACTGTGTGTGTCTGTGTGAGTGACTGTATGTGTGTGTGACTGTGTACGTGTGACTGTGTGTGTGTGACTGTGTATGTGTATGTGTATGTGTGAGAGGTAGAGACAGGCGGCGAGTGAAGGAATTGATCACAGCACGACAGAGAAGCCAGTACACACTTTGCTCAGTCCTACAAGGTCTCACCGCACGCCCTGGACGCCCGCCATTTTGTGTGTATTTCACCAACATCTCTAATTTCAAGGTAAAGTAAGACCAGAGAGACAGAGACAGAAATGGAGGGCAGAGCCTGAAACCTTTTAAGCTGGAGAGACATAAATAACCGAACAATATTATTAAACAAACAGCGGAACATCGATGGCACAGAAGCCGTAGCCATGAAACAGAGGCTGAGCAACGTTTGCCAAGTGCTTGAAGTGCGCATGCGCCGGCAGACACAAAGCTTTGTTGACATAGGGCTGGGTGGTCTGGCACTGTTTGTAGGTATTGTCTCTACCAGTGCCTGTAGAGTGTAGTGTAAGTATTCTCTCTGCCAGTACCTGTAGTGTAAGTATTCTCTCTACCTGTGTCTATATAGTGGTGTGTCAGTATTGTCTCTACCAGTACCTGTAGTGTAGTGTAAGTATTCTTTCTACCAGTGTCGATATGTCACTATAGTGTTGTGTAAGTATTCTATCAGTGACAATAGAGTGTTATGTAAGTATTCTCTCTATCAATGCCTGTAGAGTGTTGTGTAATAGAGTGTGTGTATTTTCTCTACTAGCGTGCATCGATTTCTTAATGTCTGTAGTGTTTACTATGTAGAAGGACAAACATTTCTTGATGTGTAGTAGTTCATGAAGACAGGGCTGTGGTAGTATAAACTGTGTTCAGTGTGACTAGCACTTATTGCAATCTTGTGTATATGACGTAGTAGGAGTGAGACAGTAAGCAATGTTGTGTATATGACGTAGTAGGAGTGAGACAGTAAGCAATGTTGTGTATGTGAGGTAGTAACAGTGAGACAGTAAGCAATCTTGTGTATGTGACGTATTAACAGTGAGACAGTAAGCAATGTTGTGTATATGACGTAGTAGGAGTGAGACAGTAAGCAATGTTGTGTATATGACGTAGTAACAGTGAGACAGTAAGCAATGTTGTGTATGTGACGTAGTAACAGTGAGACAGTAAGCAATGTTGTGTATGTGACGTAGTAACAGTGAGACAGTAAGCAATGTTGTGTATGTGACGTAGTAACAGTGAGACAGTAAGCAATGTTGTGTATGTGACGTAGTAACAGTGAGACAGTAAGCAATGTTGTGTATGTGACGTAGTAACAGTGAGACAGTAAGCAATGTTGTGTATGTGACGTAGTAACAGTAAGACAGTAAGCAATGTTGTGGGGAGCTGGTTATTCGTGGCCAGTACAGTAGGTTGGTATATTCACTACATCTTCTACTAACTGCCACATCAATCTGTTATTACTGTAGAGTCACATGTAACTCCACTAAGACTTCTATCAAGCCTCTCACTGTGCACTCCTCCACACCTCTACCATGTCTCATTCTCCACACCTTTAACCCCAGCCCTTCTAACGCCATGCAGCTATCATGGACTGTCTCATTCTCCACACCCTTAACCCCAGCCCTTCTTGTTCCGCATTCCTAACCCTTCCCCTGGATCCTTGTCAGTCCTCCGCCATCCTTCTCTCCACCACCAGCATGAGGTGGTCGTGGCCGCACGCGTGTGCAGTGCCGAGATAATTGCATAATCGCCCGCCTGAAATGCGATTTTCTCCTCGTGCGCGCACGCCAGTGTGTGAGTGCACACGCACGCAGCAACATCCACACTCACACAGACGACAGGAAGAGGACGCAAGCAGCAAGGTGGCGAATATTTCTCCCATCTTGTCTTCCTCCTGAATCTCCGGCCCCTCTTCTTCTCCTTGCACAGTCCATCGTAGAGCTGTCATCTGGGCTTGGTTGTGATGACGACTAGAGTCAGCAAGAGAGTGACGTGTGACTGTCTGGTCGACCTTTATACGTCATTGCGTATAGTTCATAGTTCATAGGTCCTCGTGCTATTTAGTGAGTCATTTGGGATGATCATTGTCGAATTTCTCTCAAGTTCATCTCCTTTGAGGGCTTGAACCATTTTGGGGCCGAGAACGCAGGGGGCGCTGCACACGGACAGCCGCACGCGCCCAGTTGTCCTCCCCTGACCCGCTGTCTGTGGCTCGTTCACTGCACGTGCTTCTTGGATACCCGACGGTGAGCGCTCCCTTGTGAACCCTGAACTGTACACTAGTCTGTAATGTCTTGTGTCAGGGCTGGTCAGTGAACAGTAAACTGACAGTGACGGCAGCGAGACAGTGACGACAGTGAGGACAGACGACAGTGAGACGGTGACACCAAAAACAGTGACGACAGTGAGGACAGACGACAGTAAGACGGTGACGACAATAAAGACGGTGACGACAATGATGACAGTGACGACAGTGAAGACAGTAGCCGCCGGACAGCGCAGACAGAAGAGAGGATGTGACGTCACTAGAAGGTTGGGACACGACACTGGCAGAGGAACTAAACATTTTATGTCCACCTGTCCGTTTATTTGATAACAAAGACCTGCCACCGAGTGGGGAGTTATCACCATGTTATGTCATTTGTGGGGAATTATGTGTGAACAAGGTCAGGGGCAAAGTTGCAAGCGGGCAACCTTGACCCAGAGAAACTCTTGGAAAGTCCAGCGAGTGAAGGTGTAGCGGGGGTTACAGGGCTGGTGTGTCACGACTGTACAATTCTTACTGCGGAGGTGACAAACATCTTCTACAGCTGCGCTACCGCTTCATCCCTCAGGTGTGTCTGCCACCTCCACGTGACTGACAGACTCCCCACACCCCCTCCCGTTACACACAGACAGATGCAGGTGAGGGTCAGCACAGGTGTTTCCTCACCAGTGAAGCGACTGTGTGGGTGCCATGCCATGCCTAGTCACGTGTCTAGTATTGTGGTAAACAACAGTGTGATACTAAGTAGACTTACGGTGAAATTACCCTAATCAAAGGCCTAATTAGCCTAATTAGCCGAATGGTGACGTTAGCCCTGTGTATGCACTCACTAGATAAGCACACACCTCCCCATGACATTCAGGCACACACGGACCCCGTCACACACACCATTCCCCATGACATGCACACCTCCCATTACACACCATTCCCCATGACATGCACACACTCCCATTACACACCATTCCCCATGACATGCACACCTCCCATTACACACCATTCCCCATGACATGCACACCCTCCCATTACACACCATTCCCCATGACATGCACACCTCCCATTACACACGTTTTCATCATTACATTACACCCTCCAATACACACCATTCCCCATGAATGCACAGCTCCCATTACACACCATTCCCATGACATGCACACCCTCCCATTACACACCATTCCCCATGACATGCACACCTCCCATTACACCATTCCCATGACATGCACACACCTCCCATTACACACCATTCCCCATGACATGCACACCCTCCCATTACACACCGTTTTCATCATTACATACACACCCCCCAAACACACCATTCCCCATGACATGCACACCCTCCCATTACACACCATTCCCATGACATGCACACCCTCCCATTACACACCTATTTCATCATTATATACACACCCTCCCAATACACACCATTCCCCATGACATGCACACCCTCCCATTACACACCTATTTCATCATTACATGCACACCCTCCCATTACACACCATTCCCCATGACATACACATCTCCCTGTTGCACACACTTCAGGCCCCAGGGACGAACTAGAGTGGTCCACTGTACAACATTACACAAGTGTTTTCATGCAGCAGCACACGTGGTCAACACTAAATAGCTCAGAGTGATTCAAGGCCGCCATGTTGTGTACTACACAGCCCTGTAATGCTACAGGACTGTACTACATGTACTACACAGCACTGTAATGTTAAGTGATGTCACATTGCAGTGACGTGTACTATACTACACAACACGGTAATGGTAATATAAGCTGTACTGTAGTAGTAAAGGTAATGGTAGCAATGGTAATATAAGCTGTACTGTGGCAGTGAAGATAATGGTAATGATGGTAATGTAAGCTGTACTGTAGTAGTATAGATAGTGGTATTAATGGTACTATAAGCTGTACTGTAATAATGCAGGTAATGGTAGTACTTGTACTACAACCACACATGTCACATGTCATCATGTGAGAATGGTAGACCATATCCTCTAGTGACGACAGCACAGTGCCACTCTCTGTCTCTCTCTGTGAAGTCACGAGTGTAGGAGCAGACGAACCTTTGAGTATCTACAGTTATCTACAGTTATCTACAGTCAGCTGCTGTCACCAAGCCTCAGGAATGAAGTGTGTCAATGTCGAGTTGTTTCACGCGCACTAATCTTTGAAATAATTCTTTGTTTCACTGTTTATTATTGTGTGAGTGTGCGTGCGCACCCAAGCTTGTGCGTGTCTTCAAGGTTTGAACTGTCGCAGAAGGTAGAGACAGGGTTCCACATTCCACACTCCACAGCGCACCATGACCTTTAAGTGTGCATCACACACACGACCTCTGTGGTAAACACGCGATGTACTATGGTAATCTCGGGAGTGACGAGTGTTCAGGGGGGACCATTGTGTTGCACGAGCAGAAGATATAAAGATGTGTTTGTGTGTTTGTCTGTGTGTTTGTCTGTGTGTTTGTCTGCGTGACCCTCGCTGACGTATCTGATGTTTTCCCCCCGAGACCTGAGAGAACTTTGTGGGACTGACAGTTCACAGCGGGTCACCCCGGGTGGGACACAGGTCGCCTGCTCTCAACATGCCCCTCACTGACGCCCTCGCTTACCCACCCAGCCAAATACCCGACAGTTGGTAATGAGATAATTCACTAACGATAATGGAACCAAAGGCAGCTTGTTGTGCAAGGTTCAACTCCTTGTGGCTGAATCACTTTATGTTTGTTTATATTTGACTAAAATATTGATTAACATTTCATGTCCTGTGTGCCTTGGAGACTTCATAGCTTTTGATAAACCTGAGTGACGTGTGCGCCTTGGGGTCTCAACGTTTGTTTACATTTTACCTGGCGCTAGGTCTAGCAACAATGGTAAACAGTGCGCGGGGGTGGGTGTGTACAGTGTGTGTTTATGTTTACCGAGTACAGTGTGTGTTTATGTTAACCCAGTACAGTGTCTGTGTATATGTTTACCGAGTACAGTGTGTGTTTATGTTTACCCAGTACAGTGTGTGTTTATGTTTACCGAGTACAGTGTGTGTTTATGTTTACCCAGTACAGTGTCTGTGTATATGTTTACCGAGCCCTTATACCTGTGGGTAGCGCGCGACACGAACAACGACGACGGCAACGACACCCAGTGACGGCGATAAGCCACGGGTCCTGAAAACACACCTGGTGGTGCTGGGCAGGTGTGAGCGTGCGTCCTGCTGACGTTTGTTCTGACAGGTGGCGCGAGCTTCTTGCTAGCACGTCAGCGACGTCACAACATGACGTCACAGGAGCCCCCGCCCTACATTCTGACGCCGCACTCGTCACATTATTGCGACAACATCCGTCAACACCTCGAGTTACCTGTACTGTGGGTAAAAACCACCCGGGGAACAAAAGCAGTGTCCTACCTGTACGGGACATGCGCACACCGGGTACACGGCGCCGTCGGCTCCACAGCTCCACAGCTCTACTGTAGCCGCCAGTTCCTCACAGCCCACACCACGTCACAGCACATGGCGCAGCACTTGTTCCAGTGAACCACTTTTGTCCTCGGGTATGTTTGCGGTGGAGGGAGGCGGGTGATGGAGCAGCACTCACCCCTGCTGTGTGGGTCGAGTCGTGGTACTCCCGCTGGACAACTGGCCGCCGTCTGCTGCCAGAACACGCTGCACGCGGGCTGAGGCCCCTTTAAGAAGTGACGGAGCGCGGGAGGAGGCCGAGCAGGCAGCACACATCATCCTTTGTCAACTGCCGGCCGACGCCTGCTAGCCATCCCTTCACAGGAGGCACGCGCCCGCACTTTGGCGGCACAGAAGCGCGGGAGGGGCGGGCGATGGTGCACGCACTGTCTCTGTCTCTCTCAGGGCTTGCTTGATCAATGCAGCCTCTGTATCTCACGTCGCCAGTCGTCGTGCCGCTGGTGGTGCTGGTGCTGGTGTCAGCCGCTCGGCTTGAGGCTCCAGCAACTGTACGGGACGGACGGACGGTCGGTTGGCGGCTGGGCGCTGGGGACAGGGGCGGCGGCGGCGGTGGTGGGTGGTAGTGGTGGTGGGAATGTGTCTGTCAAGCGACCGACTCATCAGCCGCCATCCCACACCCGGGCTGGTCGATGTCTCCGCGCGGGCCTCAAGACAAGCGCCGGGTGGGGTGGGGCGGGAGGGGGCGAGAAACCAGGCACGTGTCTCTAGACACCAATGTGTGTGCGTGCATGCGTTGGTGTGTGTGAGCTTGCGCGCTAGTGTGTGTATTTATATGTGTGTGCGCGTGCGTGCATGGGTGTCATGACGAAGCTGACCACGTGAGGCAGAGCGAGCTGCTGACAGTCGGTGATGGATCACAAGCTTGCTCTTCCTTTCAGCACCGTCTTGCACTCTGACCCCAGAGCTGTGTGTGTCACGTGTCATGCACTAGTCATCAGGTTCGCATGATCTCTCAGGTAGGCAACACTCGTTACGTCACGCTGACAGGTAGCGGGCGGCCCAGCATTTGTCACGTGCGACACGCTTCACCGCGCACAGTCGTCTCACGCGACACGCGTCAGCGCACAGGGTGGATGCACGTGCACCACACACGACCTTGTGAATCACTGACATGTTCGTGAGTCTGCAAGTCTGCAAGTGCAATACCCTGCCACACACACAAACACACGCGCGCTGCACCCACAGGAGGAGTCTGTACACGTGATGTAGTCAGTCCCTTGTAGACATGTTCATGGCTTACTGGCTATGACAGCTGTACACTGGGTTACGAGTCAGCCCCTACCTGTCACACGTTTGTAGAAGTGTTTACGAGTCAGCCCCTACCTGTCACACGTTTGTAGAAGTGTTTACGAGTCAGCCCCTACCTGTCACACGTTTGTAGAAGTGTTTACAGTTAATTACTGGCGCCAACACACACGTAGAATGAGAATGAGGCAATCACTGTTCTCAGTGTTACTCCATACCTCCCTTCCCTCGTCACACGCCGCACGTGAAAGTTGTTGTTCTCTGGGAAATTGTTGTCATCCTGCTTCCCTCCTCTTGTGAGACAAGGAGGGAACGCGACTGAGCGCTGGTCCTGTTGTATGGCACTGAGACAAACAACAACTAAAGCAGATTTGTTTCTACAGAAATGGATTCGTTCATGTGTAGTAGGTAAACAGCTTCATTGGATTATTTACTTATCAAGGTGACGATGACGTGTACACAGTGCACACAGTTCACCTCTCATCCACTCTCCCTACGTGCAGTCAGTCGTGTCGGGTATCACGTGGTGACCTCCGTGCGCATGACCGTCGCTACGCCAGCTGCTGATGACGAAGGTTGGCCGAGCGACGCCATGGAATGGGGAGGGGACTGAGGATGGAGCGACAAAGCGACTATTGCATAATTACACGCGGGGGGTGTGGGGAGGGAGGGGGCCGGAAACAAGGGGAGGAGGTCTCGTAGTTGCAACAGCCGATGCTGGTGATGGAGGACACAATGAGACTCTGGCTTTGGTCGCCATGGGAAGTGAGGGCATTGTGTGCATGAGGGAGAAAGGGCAGTTTGGGGTGTGGGTGGGGTGGACTACAGAGAACATCAAGTGAATGTAACATTACAAACAATGGAAACTAATAATCAAGAAAGCAGATAGCATCGTTAGAAGGTTGCTGCTATCCACCAGATCACCAAGCAGATACAAGCGGCATTAAATTACGATGAAATATTAAAATGTCAAAGCATGTGAGTGTCTGGCAATGGTGTCATGTCCACGACAGTGAGGACCTGTGCACACACACACACAAACTGTGAAACTATGCCGACGACACCATCACAGCGTGTAGGTCCATACAAGGAGCACACAGTTGTTGAAGTGAATGTCACAATCACGGACCGTGAACGCCAGCACATGGTCATGGACACCAAGGTCGACCTCATCTGTCCAGTAGAGTCCAGTAGAAAAGAAAGAAAATAATTGAAAGCCACAGACAATCCAGCACACAAAGGAAGTAAACGAAGATGTATATCCACAAGCTGATAATAATGATGATGATGAAACCAGACAAAACACACCCAGCCACCCGTGTTAGCCTGTTAGGCGAGGCCACTCTGTGCCCTGTGTTTATCTCCTTTACTAGTCAGTCGCTTGCTGTTTATTTGTTATTTGCAGTCACTTTCTGCTTTTGCATTAACCACTCTTTCTCATGTGGTTGTTAACCACTTCTTGCTATATCTGATCATGCCTCGATCTTTTTTTTTTTTTGTTCTCTTTCTTCGCTCAGGTCTGCCAATGTCTAATGAGGTTATTTCCTCCTAACAGCAGCTTCCACAACCGCTTTGTTGATGGCCGCACACCTCACATGTGGTGGTTTGCTGGAGACAAGGGACCCAACCACTTGGAATGAGCTTAGTTGTGAGATACTTCAACTACTGACTGGGTAATGGGAACTAGTGTCAGGGTTAGTTTGTAAGATACTTCAACTACTGACTGGGTAATGGGAACTAGTGTCAGGGTTAGTTTGTAAGATACTTCAACT
The DNA here is from genome assembly GCF_003073045.1 of Pomacea canaliculata. NCBI lineage: Eukaryota > Metazoa > Mollusca > Gastropoda > Architaenioglossa > Ampullariidae > Pomacea > Pomacea canaliculata. Next base: position 26,327,981 of record NC_037598.1, read on the forward strand.
ACTGACTGGTAATGGGAACTAGTGTCGGGGTTAGTTTGTAAGATACTTCAACTACTGACTGGGTAATGGGAACTAGTGTCGGGGTTAGTTTGTAAGATACTTCAACTACTGACTGGGTAATGGAACTAGTGTCAGGGTTAGTTTGTAAGATACTTCAACTACTGACTGGGTAATGGGAACTAGTGTCAGGGTTAGTTTGTAAGATACTTCAAACTACTGACTGGGTAATGGGAACTAGTGTCGGGTTAGTTTGTAAGATACTTCAACTACTGACTGGGTAATGGGAACTAGTGTCGGGGTTAGTTTGTAAGATACTTCAACTACTGACTGGGTAATGGGAACTAGTGTCAGGGTTAGTTTGTAAGATACTTCAACTACTGACTGGGTAATGGGAACTAGTGTCGGGGTTAGTTTGTAAGATACTTCAACTACTGACTGGGTAATGGGAACTAGTGTCAGGGTTAGTTTGTAAGATACTTCAACTACTGACTGGGTAATGGGAACTAGTGTCGGGGTTAGTTTGTAAGATACTTCAACTACTGACGGTGGGTAATGGGAACTAGTGTCAGGGTAATGGGAACTAGTGTCAACCTAGTGGTCAACAGCGGGAGTCAGCCACATTCAAGCAGCAGCAGGCTGATCTCTGTGGTCTCACTGATGTCACTATTGTCAGGAGACAACAACAGCACCGTGTCGTGCTGAGCGGCCTTCTGCTGCCAAAAGCTGTTGTTTGTTTATGCCAGCTGACATTGCATGTTGTTGCATGTTGTTGATGTTAGCACCAGTGTGTGCCTCACTCTGCGTGTTAGCACAGATACCAGCCCGTAACATCTCTTGCAAAATGCTTTTATAAACATAAAACTCTTTCAACCAGAAGCGAGAACCAGGCTCAAGATTCCAGCCAACACATCGGGCATTGAATTAGGAAATACAAGCACGTGTCCTTTCTTTCTCTCTCTCTCACACACACACGCACACACGCACGCACACTCTATGGAGTGATGACGTCACAACAGCCGGGTTCCCCCATCTGCCCAGTGAAGGCAGGGGGTGACAAAGACTAGGGGCTCGGGAGGTTAACTGCTGAAGCTACAGCCAGCAATTGCAGGAGCTGAAGGTGCCAAGAGTGGGAGGGAGGAGTGCTGTCCCAAACGGGGAGGAGGGGGGAAGGGAGGTTGAGAGAGACAGAGAGCGATACAGAGACAGAGAGCGGTCCACAATTGATATGTTAATGTCTGCGGAGAGAAAAGGGGGGCTGAGTCACTGAGGAGACTGTCCTCCAGGAACACCAAGGGGGTGGTGGTGGTGGTAGGGTTGGGGAGGAACTAGAGAGCGGGTCGCAGACGAAGGAGACCAGAGATGATGCGACGGAAAGAGCGAAGCCAACATCGTCTGCAGATGTTACACTGCTGAGTGACGTCATGAGGTCACCCAGTGCGCCGGGAAGAGATACTTCATTGGTAGTCAGGGTAAACAAAGGCACGGACCTCTGGTATACGGGTGGTGAGATTTATTAGTAATCTGCTACCTCCATGTGAGGCTGTACTCATTGTGGTTATTACCTCCACTTGGGTGTGTACTCATTACAATTACTACTTTCATGTGAGGCTGTACTCATTGTAATTATTATCTCTATTTGAGGCTGTACTCATTGTAAATATCTCCATTTGGGTCTGTACTCATTGCAATTATTATCTCTATTTGAGGCTGCACTCATTATAATTATTATCTCCACTTGTGTGTGTACTCACTGCAGATGCAGAGGAAGGCCCACGCTTAGTTGTTGTATTGTCAGCTCTCACACCTGACTGTGTCCAGTGTTAGTCCAATCAGCTAGGTATGCTGATGTGTGCTAGACTGTTGTAGTTTGAGTTACAGCCAACATTGCTAAGTGTTTGAAGTTTCTACTTTGTTGAGCAAGAAATTAGCTTTACAAACGAGCCCTTTATGAATTTAATTGTGGTTGGATGGTGAGCTGAGTGACTAAATCCTGATTACCACACCTTCTGTCCAGCTGCAGTCACCTTGAAAAAAAAAATGGACCAATTCTTAAAAAATACATTTCTAGAAAATAATTTGCACCCCACCCGGTCCAACCTGTTAATGTCTATAGTACCACACAAGCCGCATCAAGCATCGCCAGAGACTACATCAGCGGATCAGCCACAAACTACGCCGACGGCCGACATGTCGACCACCAGGCTACGGGTTACAGGCTACAAGATGAACCTGCTTGTCATGAGGCTCACCTGTCAGAGGTTTGTCAGAGGTTTGTCAGAAGTTTGTAGGGCTCTCATCATGGGTCTTTACGACAGAGATGGGTGGAGGACAGAGGAGACAAAGAGGAGGCAACTTGTCCCCCATAGGACGTAGACTTCATCAGGTGGAAAATAAATGTATTTAAAGGAAGACATAGAAGATTAAACAAAGAGATCTTTAACTTAATATTAAAATGGAGGGAAATTAAGTCAGAATAAAAACACCTGTAAACTACGTGGAAATGGCGATACCTGAGGAGGTAGAGACTAATGAGATTTAGTTCAAAGCATAGTGGATACAGAACTGAAATAGGAATACACACAAACTGGGCTCATGGCTAAACAAAGTATAAGAGCAGTCACTTGAAATCACAATGGCTTCAAGCACAGTTGAAATATAATACACAAGATTATTGTAAACAATTGAGAGTAAAGACTTGAGTCTCCTACAAGTCAAACACCCACAGGGTTCAAAGGTTAAAAAAAGATCTTGTTAGGTTAATGTTAAGACATCGAGTAACTGATACAAAATGCTTTTTGGCACAAAAATGCAGCGGCTTGCCCCTTCACCTGCTACAACTGACACAGTCACTGGCAGTCCACACAAGGACACAGTCTCGGGCAGTCCACACAATGACACTGTCACTGGCAGTCCACACACACTGACACAGTCTCTGGCAGTCCACACACAATGACACAGGCACTGGCAGTCTACACACTGACACAGTCACTGGCAGTCCACACACACTGACACAGTCTCTGGCAGTCCACACAATGACACTGTCACTGGCAGTCCACACACACTGACACAGTCACTGGCAGTCTACACACTGAACACAGTCACTGTCAGTCCACACACACTGACAGTCACTGGCAGTCTACACACTGACACAGTCACTGTCAGTCCACACACACTGACACAGTCACTGGCAGTCTACACACTGACACAGTCACTGGCAGTCCACACACACTGACACAGTCACTGGCAGTCTACACACTGACACAGTCACTGGCAGTCCACACAATGACACAGTCTCTGGCAGTCCACACACACTGACAGTCACTGGCAGTCTACACACTGACACAGTCACTGGCAGTCCACACACACTGACACAGTCACTGGCAGTCCACACACACTGACACAGTCACTGGCAGTCCACACACACTGACACAGTCACTGGCAGTCCACACACACTGACACTGTCACTGACAGTCCACACACACTGACACAGTCACTGGCAGTCCACACACACTGACACAGTCACTGACAGTCCACACACACTGACACAGTCACTGGCAGTCCACACACACTGACACAGTCACTGGCAGTCCACACACACTGACACAGTCAGTGACCCCTGAACAGCAGGTCGTGTTTGTGCCAGTCTGTCGTCAGTCATCAGCAGATGACATGCCAGGCTCAAGGCCTGATCATTAAACTCTTTCCACTTTTCATCATAAGATGGAAGGCGAGACGGTGGTTGTGACGAGCAATAAGATAATCGCACCTCGTGTCGTCACACATCAGGTAACCTAGGAAACACCTGTAGCCAGGAGAGGACCAATGTCTTGTCGCAATGTCGTAGCTGAAGTTAGCAGATGTATGAGGTGGTGATGGAGGGATGTACACTGTACCTTGTACAATGTGTATGGCCATACATGTATCTTTATTTTTATTTGGAGATGTCAGCCATTGTTATAGTGACGTCACAGCCTGGGGAAACTTGCCCCGCCTGACCAGCAACAAGAGTACATCTGTCATGGGGACTAATACAGGGTGTGTGACTCCTACTACACGCCCTGCCCTAAACACGGTGAACCACTTGTAATCGCTTTCTCACACCTACTGGCACAGAGTTGTGCCCCCTTGGTATTCACCTGCAGTGAAGCTGGAGCCTCGCCATTATCTGGAATAGTTCTCTGGTCGTCGCTGCTCATCATGGTTCAGATTGTTATACATTAGTTTGTCACGCCCCACCGTCCTCAGTTTGTCACGCCCCACCGTCCTCAGTTTGTCACGCCCCACCCTGTCCTCTTAGTTTGTCACGTCACACCCTGTCCTCTTAGTTTGTCACGTCATGCCCTGTCAAAGGCCTTTTCACAATCCAAACAAGTTATATAAAAGGAGGACTGGCATTTGACAGACTGTTGACTGATGATATGGAGGGTGGCGATGGTGTCTTTCAGAAATGCCTTAGAGAACTGCTAAAAACAATCAAAGATAGTTTTTCACAAGCTGTGAGTTCAGTCATCGTAGGTGACACTAACTGAAATTTCTCTCCTGCAGATTACTTGGTATAGCACTTGTAGAGTCCATAGCTTGGTCTAGCAGGACTTTTTGTTTGTTTTAGTTTTAAACCTCGGGATGCAAAGTCTATCTACAGCTGAAGCATTTGTGGTGGTAGATATTTGTGTCTGGAAACGTCACATTTACTGGAATAGGAAACACAGGCAGCTGGCTAGTGGGCTGCGTATGATAACACTCCACATCCTGGTGTCAAACAATGTTTACCACGGGTGAATGGCGGGCTGCTGTGGATTGTCACAATCCACATCCTGGTGTCAAACAATGTTGACCACAGGTGAATGGCGGGCTGTGGATTGTCACAATCCGTCTGTGGACGGCCATGTCCTTGATCTTAGGTCTGATGTGTAGCTATTACTGTGTTATTCTCATCGTCACGTGCTGCTAATAAATTACTGGCACGAGAGATATGGGCGTGGAGCAGAAGCCCCTATGTAGAGTGGTTTACATGGTGTCAAAGTTGACCACAGGTGCACGGTGTAAACGCTTGCTGCTGACGCCAGATGTTTACGCGGTGACAAAAGATGCTGAGGTCAGATGTTTACAGCCATCAAGTCTCTCTTAGAGGTTGACAACAACATTGGTTATGGGAGAAAAGCAGCACGAGCTTTGCCTGTCTTGACGCCGTGAACGTGGCTGCCCCGTAAACAGTTGGCCGCCATCGATTGTGCACGAGCCGTCAAGCATGGCGGGTAGAAGGAATGATATATTTCGTCCCCGGCCGCTCGTAAACACCACGTATCGAGTGAAGCTTTCAGCCGCTTGCCAACACGCCGGATTAACGACCGGCCTCCTTTTCAACTCCATTGTAATCATGAAATAATTAGTAAACCACGGCGTGACGTCACGCTAGGTGCACGGCAGTGCGGCGAAAGTTTGGAGGGGAGGCTACATAGACGCACCGTCCACACAACTGCTCACATGCCTGTGGTGAGGCGGGCGGAGGTCTACCGCTGGGTGCTAATGATTAATCAATGGCTCCATGTCTCACTGCTCTCACCGCATCACATCAAAACGAGGCTGTGCTCCAAATACCAGCGGACTGCACTCGCTCATCACGGGGAGGGGAGGAAACAGTGCACATCGGCCACAAGCAACCGTCTGCACCATAGAGTGCAGCTAGTAAACATAGCAGATGACTGACTGCTGTCTGTAGACACTTCCATGCTGACTGCAGTCTGTAGACACTTCCATGCTGACTGACTGCAGTCTGTAGACACTTCCATGCTGACTGCTGTCTGTAGACACTTCCATGCTAGACACATTCGTTCCTCGCCAAAACCTATTGGGCCAGCACACCTTGCCGGACACTAGACCAGTTCACTCTCTTACTTATTATAGTTATTATCAGGCTACCCACGGATCATTGATGTAATTATAATGAGGTCAGCAGGCGACAGGCTTGAAGACATGGAGGAAAGATGTAAGTTTACTATGGTTACCATCATCCTTCCGCTGCAATCAAAGGGAGACAAGCAGTCAGCCAGGTAACTTGTGGAGCTGACAGGCAGACACGTGACCGGTTGTGGAGACATCTTTGTGGAGCTGGGTGCTGACACCGCCTGACTCCACTCCAAGGGAGCTGTACACATCTCTTGACTCCTGGAGCAGAGTAATCCTTCCAGTGCCACCATGATTATCGGCCCTTGATTATTTTGTCTCTTTCCACCTAACCCTCAACCCTCAACTCCCCCCCCCCCATATTTGCTGCTTAGTGCATGTCTGTCTTGATCTCCTCCCCACCAACACCTAGCCAGCTCCAGGTCACGTGATAATGGGGAATCAGGAGAAGATCTGACCTTGAGTTATGTCTTGGTTGTCTCCCCTCGCTTTCTTTGGTGACCTTGAGGTCAGAGATGGACTGCGTTGCATGTTTTTGCACACGCCCCTCCTGCCATTACGGCGGGACGTAGTTACGACGTGTTTTGCCTTACGTTACTTGTGCAGGCTCGTGTTGCCAACATGGGCGAGTAATGATGATTGTCTCCCCTTCTCGTGCCTGTCCGCTGATGTCGAGAAGCAGCTTTCATGTTGCGGCGATCTGCGGGCCTGGCCAAGACAGGCGGCACCACGACGTCTGCCGGCGGAGCCCACATCAAACAGCCCACCCCCGGATGCCGCAGCTCGTCTGCTCCCGACCAGTCCCCGCGCGTGCATCTGCCGGAATATCGCAGCCTGACCGCCAGACGCCAAGCACAGCGCGCCATTCTGCCCAGTGGCGCCGCCTATAGAGGGGATCATGATTAACCCATTTCCTCCTACAGAAGCAATAGCTCGAGAAAACAATCAGCAGATGACACCTCATAAGTTCCGCCAAAAAAACCCTATGATTCTTGACATGGTGTGTGCCGCCAGGACAGGACTGGCGTGACCACTGGTCGTGACGTGGACAGCGAGCGACTGGCGTGACTGACGGTCGTGACGTGGGCAGAGGGCGACTGGCGTGACCACTGGTCGTGACGTGGGCAGCGAGCGACTGGCGTGACTGACGGTCGTGACGTGGACAGCGAGCGACTGGCGTGACTGACTGTCGTGACGTGGACAGCGAGCGACTGGCGTGACTGACGGTCGTGACGACAGACGAAGAACGTGCGTATGACGACTGCCGCAGCCAGTGCCGGCCGGTCGTGTGGCTGGTCGCTACCTCGCGGCTTTGTTATGTGTCGTCAGAGTCTACTTGCATTTCAACAAGGAGAGATAACTCGACAAGAGACCTGTAAGCAGCCATTCATCTGTCTTTTGCGCCTTTGATGTTGTTGGTATGTAATTACCAACGGTGTGAATATACGATATATATCTCTGTGTCTTGTAATAGTCGTCACGTGTGCTGAGTGTTGTTCTGTGTTTATTGTTGTAACAATGCCATGTAAACAAGGTTGTCACAGTCACAGACACTTGCACCAGGAGCTTGTGTCCTGCTGTGACATTCCTTCTGTTTGTGACTGTCACGAGTGGACTCATTACTATTGGTAATAACTGTTTTCTGTTCATCATCATTAGCAGCAGGAGCACCACCACCACCACTACCACCACCAGCAATGGCGAAAGCGTCAGTTCTTTGTGTTCGGATCTCGGCTACGACGTCCATGTTTTAGGATGTGAGGAAGTTCACAAAGTCCACCTCCGTGATTTTCTTCAGGTAGCCGGGTTGTATGCTGCGTCGCTGAGTGGACTGATGAGAATTTGAGCTTGTGTCCACCTGTGTAGCAGGTGTTGGCCTCTGAGTGAGCAAACACAGGTCGTCTGCACTGGAGACTTGCCGCTTGTCCCCCTAAGACAGGTGTTCGCGAGGTTATAGTGTGTTATGACATTACAGGTGTTGTTTGAATGACAGCCTTCATTACTACATAGTGATATGTGTTGTATTATGACTATAGTGTGTTATGACATTACAGGTGTTGTTTGAATGACAGCCTTCATTACTACATAGACTATGTTGTATTATGACTATGTTGTATCTATGTGTGTTGTATTATAACATTACACGTGTTGTTTGAATGACAGTCTCCATTACTACATAGACTATGTTGTATTACAACACTGCATTATTACAACACTGCATTATGACAGTATTACAATATTACCCATGCTGTACTGCTGTACCACTCACTTTAGTAAAGAATGCTGTCGGCCATGACACATTGTAACACATTACAGCAGACCAGCATTACACGAGTGTGTACAACATTTCCAACTGCAAGTGCACAAGAATGCTACACTGTATGATATCATTGCCCAGCCGTGCATTACAACATAGTTGCACTCGACTCTATAATCATTACAACACAGCTGCACACGGCTCTCCAATCATTACAACACAGCTGCACACGGCTCTCCAATCATTACAACGCAGCTGCACACGGCTCTCAAATGAAGTTCTCCAAGTCCAGTCTCACTCGCCGATGGAGGGATCGACCAGTACAGAGTTGTCTCTGTAGGTGGCGCTGCAGAGCGTGTTTGTGATTATCGATCTCAGTGAGGATGGCTGAACTAACTGCTCCGGAGCGGTTACAGAATGACTGTGTTGGTAATTGATTGATGAGGAGAGGACGGGACAAGGGCTTACTAAATTGTGACGGAGTGGGAGAGAGAGAGGGAAGGCAGACAGGGGGAGAGAGAGATCGCCAGAACATTTCACACACCGCGGGGTAATTTTCTCCCCTGAGCGTCTCCCTGTGCCCCTTTGATCGTGCAGGCGCACAATGGGACGGTGACGTGTATGTTAGGAAGAGACAGGTTTACGACAGAAGGCGATAACAACAAAGTGCTGAGTGGACATCCGTGTTGTGGGATTAGCCGCCCCAGACACGCATGCAGCCAGAGAAAGTGTTTGACTTTAGTTTAGCTTCTCGGTGTTGACCACCACCACCCTGCAGGCAAGACTCTCTCCCTGACATTCTAGCTCCTGCCCTTGACACAATGGGATCCCTCCTGTCAAAACAGAATCTGTCAGAACAGCAAAGTGTTCACGACACGATGAAGACATCTTTGTTGATCTTTTCTCAGCGATTTTGCAACAGCGTTAACAACGAGAGACAGAGAGCAGGTGAGGAACAAGGGATATGCAAGAAAAAGTAGGAGATAACTGTGTCCATCTCTCTCTCTGCGAGTGTTTGTAAGTTCATGTGTGTGTGTTGGTGTGTGTGAGAGTGACAGAGGGCTGACAATCAAGGTCTCATGACCCTTGCACGTGACGACAAACGGTGTACCAGGGGTCAGGGGTCAGCTGCACACGATGCACACCCGAGTGCTTAAAGAAAACGGCTGGAAACAGCACAAAGTGGCGCAAAAACATATTCCGGTGGTATCTTATGACAGAGGCACGACAGATATCACACCTGGACTTGTCAAGAAAACAGGAAGTGACGAAAGGGCGGTATTTCTAAAAATAACTCGTCTGCAGAGCAACGAAAAGAGACCAGAACACAATGTGCTGTTGCTGAATGTTCTCCACACTCAGGTGGAGTTTGTAGTCAGCCACGATATCCAGGATGATGGACTAACCGCCAACGTGTATCACTGGACTGCTGGCAGGCGATTGTTTCCTGTTAACTACTGAAACGAGGCATAAGGCGACACAGCTTCCGGTTTAGTCACATTCATTGTTTAGGCTCGCCGAGACTAACAGCGGAGAACTTGGCAAGAGGCTAAGCTTTGGTCTCGGCAGACAGCTATACACATCCATGGACTACCTTTGGTCAGAGACTAGGGAGTGAGTGAAGATTAGAGCGGAGGCTGGTCGTGTTTGTGTCTCTGTGTGACAAAGTCTTGATTACAAATACTGTCAGGCCTGTGTGGGTGGATTAAACACTTTCACGAGGCAAACAAACTCTTATAGTTTGCGACAGACTACAGACAGAACTACAGGTACAGCTGAATGATTGGCTGAGTCGTAGAAGTAGGACTGGAAACTGAATGAAGCTGCGTGGGGATCACGTTAACATACTACAAACAACCTGGATACACACTATAAACACACTACACACTATAAACACCTCACTACACACTATAAACACACTACACACACTACACATAAAACACCTCACTACACACTATAACACACCTATCACTAACACACTACACACTATAAACACCTCACAACACAAACACCTCACTACAACACACTATAACACCTCACTACACACTATATTCACTACACACTATACAAACCCTCACTACACACTATAAACACCTACTAACACTATAACACCCTCACTACACACTATAAACACCTCACTACACACTATAAACACCTCACTACACACTATAACACACTATAACACTCACTACACACTATAAACACTCACTACACACTATAACACCTCACTACACACTATAAACACCTCACTACACACTATACAACACTAAACACCTCACTACACACACACACTTATACTACACACTCACTCACATCACTAAACACTATAAACCTCACTACACACTATCACACACACTCACTACACACTAAACACACTCACTACCACACTATAAACACCTACACACTCTACACACTATAACACACTACACACGTATAAACACTACACACTATAAAAACACCTCACACACACTATACACACACTACACACTAAACCACTACACACATACAACTATAACACTACACACTATAAACACCCACAATCACTACACACTATAAACCTCACTACACACCTAAACACTCACTACACTATCACTATAACACACTACAGCACACTACACACTATAACCACTATAAACACCTCACTACACACATAAATCACCTCTACTACACTATAAACACACTCACTAAACACTATAAACACACTCACTATACACACTAAAAACCTACTAAACACCTCACTACACACTATAACACTATACAATAACACACTAAACACCTAAACACACACACTATACACACATAAAACCTCACTACACACTATAACACACTACACACTACCTCACACTAAACACCTCACTACACACTTAAACACACTCAACACACACTATATAACACTCTCACTACACACTATCATAAACCTCACCTCACTACACACTATAAACACCTCAACTACTATACACCAACACTAAACACACTATATACACCTCACTACACACTATAAACACCTACACTACAACACACTATAAACACCTCACTACACACTATATAAACACCTCACTACACACTATATTAACACCTCACTACACACTATAAACACTACACCACTCACTACACACTATAAACACCTCACTACACACTATAAACACCACTACACAAACACTACACACTATAAACACCTCACTACACACTATAAACACCTCACTACACACTATAACACCTCACTACACACTATAAACACCTCACTACACACTATAAACACCTCACTACACACTATAAACACCTCACTACACACTATAAACACCTCACTACACACTATAAACACACTACACACTATAAACACACTACACACTATAAACACACTCACTACACACTATAAACACCTCACTACACACTATAAACACCTCACTATACACACTACACACTATAAACACTCACTACACACTGACTAAACACCTCACTACACACTATAACACCTCACTACACACTATAACACCTCACTACACCTATAACAACACACACACTATAAACACACCACACTACACACTTAAAACACTTACACACACTACTCACTACACACTATAAAACACCTCACTACACACTATAAACACCTCACTACACACTATAAACACTACACACTAACACCTCACTACACACTATAACACCTCACTACACACTATATAACACCTCATTACACACTATATAAACACCCACTACGAACACATCTATAACACCTCACTACACACTATAGGATAACATCACTACACACTATAAACACCTACTACCAATAAATCACTACACACTTACACACTTCACATCTATATCACACTACACACTATAAACACAACACTAACATAGAACACTACACATACACACACTACACACTATGAAAACACCTCACTACACACTATTAAACACACTACACACATAACACACTATAAACAGTCACTACACACTTATAAACACGACTACACACTATAAACACCACACTACCACTATAAACATCACTAACACTACACACTATAACTATACACTACACACTATATAAAACACACTCACATATAAACACCTCACTACACACTATAAACACTCACAACACTATAAACACACTACACACTATGACACACTACACACTAACACTATAACACCACTACACACTATAAACACACACTGAACACACTTACACAACTATAAACACACTAACACTATAAACACCTCACTATAGAAACACCTCACTACACACTATATACACCTCACTACACACTACTATGTAACACCTCCTACACGACACTATATACACCTCACACCACTACACTATAAACACTATGAACACAGTCTAACACTAAGCACTACCATAAACACTTATACACACTACACACTCAACACCTCACTACACACTATAAGCACCTCACTACACACTATAAGCACCTCACTACACAATCCGACATCTTGGCAACACCAAGTGAAGGCTGCAAGACTGCGATGAGACGACTGGAGCAGTCCGAGTTGACCAAAGTGTGATAGCAATAGACAAGATAGGTAGACAGTGTTCTTGACACAGGACATGTGTAGACATCGTGCTCTCATAGTTGAAACACACTTTGCAGGTTTGCAGCTCAGAGTTGGTCAGAAGCATTGATGACGTGTCCATCCTGAACATGCAAGCTACAAATCATGCATTAGGTCCCCTTTAGGTGATGTCATGATGTTCTATCATCGAGGATAAGCGGTTTTCGCCAGTCGATGAAATGTCCATACTGTTGTAAACGTAGAAGAGAAAACATCAGTGAAAACATTGCGAAGGTGCGCGCGCATCAAGCTGACAAACGTCCTCGACAAGTTTCTACATTTCGTGACGTCTGCTCCTCCTCCTGTCAGCAGCCAGCAAGTCACTGGATGAAAGCTTGTCTCCATTTGATGAGACTGGAAAGGCGAAAACCTGTGAGAGATTGTCATCTTGGTTTTTGCATGTACAATACACAGAGTTAGCTTACACACGTGTGCGCGTGCACGTAAGTTTAAAAAGTACGAACGTCACAGCAAACTGAAAGGAGAAAGATTGAAAGAGAGGAGTGGAGTGAGGGTGGCTAGTGGGACCACATAGTCCTCCGCTCATTAGTGGATCGGGTGACAGAGAACTGTAAAGTTTTCAAGACTGCGGGGGAAGAAGTTCTAAGATGACCAAAGTCCAGACTAGTTATCCGCGCCGTCACGGAGCGGGACGTGTGACGTCTGAATGCTTTAGTTTCAAAACCCGCGAGAAAGCACGTTGATTGGCGAAACTCTCGCAATACCCCGCAGCCAGACGAGATGTGGACAAAAGAAGATATGAAAAGTGACGTGCACTGTTTGGCGCCCGCCTCCCTGGGCAGCAACTCTGTCCCACTGCTCCGTGTCGCTTGATTGTCCTCCTCAACGATTCCGTCCCAAAGATTCGAGAAGATTCCGCTGGAGATGTGGAGAAAAACAACTTGAGCTATTACCTCGTTACATTTCATCCCGCCATGAAGCTGGCAGCAACCTTCTGGCACAGTCTGACCCCTTCACAACCTAACCTGACCCGACCCAAGGGGTTTCAAAACCTAGAGGTCGCTGACGACGTGAATGAAGCAGAAATGAAGGCAACACCGCGAGAAACACACCAGCAGACGAGCTGACTGGTGCAAGCAGTACAGAGTTTATTGAATAGCCCGTCTCCTGAACCCTCACCTCAAATAGGAGACGGCTACTACAGCACAGTAGGAGATGAATTAAAATGTAATGACCATCGTCATAGCCTGACCTTTAACCCTGTCCATCGTCACAGCTTTTGTAATGTCCGGAAACAGAAGAGCAGCCAGAAGTCTAGTACCAGCGATCTGAAATATTTAGTAAACTCATCATGCTAATGATGTTATAGCATAGGAGCATGGACTAGAGGTACGACTATAGGACTATAGTACTACTATCACAGGAGCTAGGAGCATAGACTAGAGGTACGACTATAGGACCATAGTAATACTATCACAGGAGCTAGGAGCATGGACTAGAGGTACGACTATAGGACTATAGTAATACTATCACAGGAGCATAGTAGCTTGCACAACAGGAGTAACTGCTGGGCGACACCATCTCCTACTCTCCTAGCACACCTCTCACACCGTCTGTTCTTCCTGCGTTAGGTGCTCAGTGCCTTGACAGGACCTAGTGTGCCAGTGAGCCTCACCCACTGAGGTGTGTCAGAACTGACGTGACGTCACACCCTCGCCCGCTGAGATCTGTCACGTGACGTTACATCCTCACCCCACTGAGGTCTGTCAGAACTGACGTGACGTCACACCCTCGCCCGCTGAGGTCTGTCTGTGGCGACGTCACGAGGCGTTGTGGCAGACAGTAGTTTCCCTGACTGGGAGGTCAGTCTCCCTGATGGCGGGAGGTCAGTAAACTTGATGGCGAAAGTCAGCGCATCGGGGCGCACGTGCCAGGAGCACGGGTCAGCGCTACTGCTGCTTGTAAAAACAAGGTAAAGGTCATCCCCTAACCTTTTGAGGTTGTTAAGTGCGAGGTGCTAGAGACTCACTTTTCTCGGGGCCAGCTATTCGTTCCCTTACTTTCCCCAATGCTCTATGGAGTCAGGTCCCCATTCCAGCAAACTGGGTTGACTGGGTAAAGTTTGCTGCGCAGACCGGGAATAGAATCAGCGCGCTCTCATTTCTGACGGTAGCGTTCTAATGACGATGCTCTCCGCTTCCCCAAGCTGCTGCCTGCCTAGAACAGCAAACACAGTGACAGGTGAGAACAATATTGTTTTTGATGGAAAGAGAGGACACTAAAGTCAAGTTTTAATTTTAGAACAGAGTTAGTGTGACGATGACTATGAGCGCAGAGTATGTGGCCACCCAACAGTACAACTGTCCACATAAGCGGGTACTAAAGCAACAAACACATTGACAGAATGATAAGCAGTCACGATACAAAGCTTTATGGACCATGTCCTTTATAAAGCAGCACTCCCCCAGTGTAGAGGGTGTTTGGATAAAACATTCCCTTCTCTGTGCAACTGTGCATTCCCCTATTCCCCACTAGGACCCAGAGGGCGCTCTGGGTGAGCAGCAGAGCTCAATATTTCCAACGCCTGGTACACTTAGGGAATGCAACTCACCCTCCCTCCACACAACCGGGGGAGGTTTTCAAACTGTTGCTAACATCACTTTCTGGAAGGACGTCTGTCTGGCTGCTGTAATCTCCACCACGTGAAAGCACTGTGAAGTTTTGTGTAAGGATATTGCACAGTTGATCTTGTGAGCACAGTCACATAATGACGACAAAGCCCTTGTTTCGATGCCGGAATTCCATTTTCTATTGCATTCTGTGAGCGTTCAGTTAGGAGAGATGTCATGCGCAAAACTAGGGAGGGCAAATGTTTTGTAAATAAATGGCTGCCCGCCTGTAGCTCGGCAAAGCTCGACACCAGTTTGCTGGAGCAGAAGCGTCAACGCCAAGCGAATGCCAGACAAAAGCCGGCTTCTCCCAGGCCTGGAATTTATGGTAACAAGGCCACTAAAGACCGGCACCAGCGGAAAGCTTTACTGGCATTCTGGTTATCTATGCGCATGCGTAGAAGGGCGTGATGTGCCAGGAATGCCGGGATGGAGAGCTGCGAGAGAGAAATATGGCGGAAATCAGCCACAAGCGATTTAGCCCGATCCTGTTTAATCATCAGGCTTTGCTAGTCATCTTGCTGATGAAACCAGACGAGAAGGCACTTGATGTAGATTGTCGCTGAGCTGAGCTTCCATACTTCCTCCCTCGTCTCGGATAATCCCGTCAACTGAGAGATTTAGTCGCGCCCTCACCCGCCACAACAAGTGGGAGGAGTGCTAGCGCTTGAGGATTATCGCCCTTTGTGGCCAGGGGGAGCTTGATAAGTTGGGTGTGATTGTTGGTTAAGCTAATCTTGGCGGTAAGTGGTGGTGGTGTGAGCTAATCCTAGCTTTGTGTGAGTCACGTTGCAGCTAATGTCACGCTAAAGCACCACTAAGTGTATTTGTCTGCAGTGTGTGTCAGTCAGGTGCAGGAGGTGGGCGGAATGTTCTCAGTCCCTGGACTCGTCCAAGGTGGAAAATGATATTCTGGATGGTCGTGGTGCCTCCAAACTAATCCGTTCTAATTTTAAAGAATTAATGTTCAGGCCTGACGAGGAGGGAGGAGATGGGGGAATGCTATACCCCTGGGAAGGACGCCTGGACTTGGTCAGTGGATTGTTTCCTTCTTTTGCTTTTATTTTTCTTTTAAAGAAAGGTCCGAGGAAAAGAACACTGAAGCAGACCTTTCCTTTGCCAAGGAGCTGGGGTTTGATCCTTGCCGCCATTTTCCTCAGTTGCTGGCCGCTGACGTGTAAACAACTTTGTAAGTGCAAGTAGTGATGCAGGTCGTCGTCGTTTGTCCTCGTGTTCGCAGTCTGTTCTGTCAGTGACGGAAATGTAGATATTGACACGCGCGTTGTAAACACATTATATGTGTGTATATATACTGCAAAATGACGTCATTATGATTATATATATACTGCAAAATGACGTCAGTATGATTACACTTACAAGGGGCCCGCTACGGTTGTCTGCCCCGGGGCCCGTGCTGGATCTCGGCGTCCCTGGTTATGTCCCCTTCATGTTCAATAGATGTCTATAGAGGGCGCTGTGTAGACGTGTGGTGTATGTAGAGGGCGCTCTAGTGTGGTGTAGTGAACTACATGTAGAGGGCGCTGTGGTGTAGTGCACTGCATGTAGAGGTCCGTTGCTTTTCAAACAGCGAGGAATTGCATCGTCCACCAAACATCATATCAACTAGCGTTACCCCAGTCACACAAGACACTTGCTCACTGGCTGTCACGTTCATGCCCGAGAGCAATAAGGGGGTGGGGAAGAATCTGGGCATCTCCTGGCTGCATTCGATCTGCGTTGCCAATGGTAACAGACAGATCTGGGGAAGAGTGCTCCGTCTACCCCTTTGTTCCCCTCCCTGTCGTCGCTGCTTGCGTAATTTCCAACCGCCTCAGTCCACCGTTTAGTCACGTGGCATTTCGACAGTTAAACCAGAGACAGACGACCTGCCTGTTACATCGCGGTGTGTGTGTCAGACAGTGAGCGAAAAGCACACGCGTACAGATGAGGAATATTGCAGCTTAAGAAATAGGAGCTAGATTATACTGATGTACGCGATCGCAAATCAACATCAGGGTAACAGGTAGGACGCGTCACGGATAACAGCCGTATGACAGTAATCGGCGAAATACACCAGTAAACCGTACACGTGGAATGGACAGGTAACAGCGTGAACGGTCACAGTTTTTGAACAACCGTATGGACAGTCAGGCTAGCGGCTGGCTATCCGAGCGTGGCAAGTAGTGGTTAGTCAATCATCTCTAGGCAGGAAGTGGCCGGCAGTCACGTGCTTTCGTTGTTTACACGATCTTCAGGAAAAGCAGTTCATCAACTGTGCACACAGTAATGAGTTGAACAACACACAACGACAGGCAAGAGACGAAGGACCTACTATGAGCCAACGCACACCGTGTCGATGTCCACCACAAACAAACACTCGACCAAAGGTGTGCCTGGTGCCACAAGGTGAAGTCTGACGACATTACAGATCGGTTGCGCGCTCTGTCGGTGGTCAGGACAAGACAGTTCAGGACAAAGTTGTACGCAGGCACCGCCGTGATAAAATAGCTTACCTTCTTGAAATACATTTTATCAGGGGAAAATTTTGCAACTGGATCACGTGTACAGCACCCGAAACTGCCCTGCGGCTGGGGTACAAGACAGTGAGTATTCAGCAGGTGCAGACACAGTGAGAGTGAGAAGTTACAGTGTGTAGCCGCTAGTCACACTTCATACACAGTTCTGGCTCACACCTGTACACCATCAGCAACAACACTTTTACCTACTTTTTCTCCTTTTCTTCAAGACAATCGTGTTTTCCACTGCGCCTCATCACGTCGCTGACGACACGTTGTTATTACCTGTCCGTGAATTATTCTAGTAACTGCTCCTTCGCAGTCTGCCCTAAATTGGACCTTGTACAGGTAGACTCATTCATCCACGATAACATTCTGTTGGTAATGCGCAAAAACAATTGTCACTATAGCTTCCACAAGGTGGCGCTGTAACAAGAGGAAACTAGTAACTTCGATGAGGTGTAGAGAGTGAGATGTTATAATGAGGTGTAGAGAGTAAGATGTTATGAGGTGTAGAGAATAAGATATAGTGAGGTGTAGAGAGTAAGATGTTATGAGGTGTAGAGAATAAGATATAGTGAGGTGTAGAGAGTAAGATGTTATGAGGTGTAGAGAATAAGATATGAAGAGTGTAGAGAGTAAGATATATGTGTAGAGAGTAAGATTTATGAGGTGTAGGAATAAGAGATATGTGAAGGTGTAGAGAGTAGTATGCTATAATGAGGTGTAGAGAATAGAATATGTGTAGAGAGTAAGATGTTATAATGAAGGTGTAGAGCGTTATAGTTTTGAGGTTATAGACTCATATACTGTAATGAGGATTAATTTGCCGAGTAAGCAGCGAGGTGTAGAGAGTAACATGCTCATGAGTAAGATGTCTCAGGCCTGAACTCAAATAAAAAAAAGTCAACAATTGGTCTGGGGCAGAGTAGACGCAGGTGAGCTAGTCTGCACTATCAGGCAGATAGACATGGCTTTACTACAGTAGATGCAGCAGGATATAGACATGGCTTACTACAGTAGATGCAGGCAGAAGACATGGCTTACTACAGTAGATGCAGGCAGATAGGACATGGCTCGTTGCCACACGATCCTCTCTGGACTGGGTTGGGGGCAGTTAAAAGAATATACGATTCCACCGACAGCCTCCCCTACCATGGTCTTATGGAGAAGCTGCCTCCCTTAAACAGCTGCCACTTGCTGTGTCAGACCACAGATGACAGATACACCAAGAGAAAGGATACAGATGCCAGGACATGCCCTGACTACAGCCTCCCTGTCCTTCCCTGGCCACCCCCCAAACCCTCCGTCCCGTGGAGTGATGATCACGAGCGATCCGAGCGCCGCAAATGACAGGAGGAGCAAAATGTCCTCCAAAGCCACTTCATTTCCTGCTGCTCTCCACCTGAATCACAGACTCACGTGACCTGTGCCGGGCCGGGTTATTAATAATAGGTGTTGCGTGTGGGTTGTGTGTGTGTGTGAGAGTGTGTGCGTGCGAGTGGAGTGTGCGAGGAGTGTGTGTGCGGTGTGGTGAGAGTTCATGTGCTAGAGTGTGAGTGTGTGTGCGTGCGTGTGCGGTGTGTGTGATATTGTGCGCGTGTGTGATTGTGAGTGACTTCTGACAACGTGCCTGCAGATGTTCCAAGTGTAGAGCGAAAGGAGAGAAAGAGCAAACGCTTAAGGTCAAAAGACAATGACACAACTGTAATCACAAAATGTGTTTTTTATCAGATTGTATCATATCATTCTAGTGCACCGACCTCTCTTTCTCATGCTAAATAATTGTTTTGAATAGGCAGATAACTACATCTCGGCTCTCCTTCCGGTTTTGTCTTCTTCTTTCTTTTTTTAAAACAGGTTAGGGTTAACAATGATAGAGCATGAGTGACAGGGTTAGGGTTAACAGTGAGTACAGAATGAGTGACAAGGGTTAGGTTAACAGTGATACAGCATGAGTGACAGGGTTAGGGTAACAAGATAGAGCCATGAGTGACAGGGTTAGGTTAACAGTGATACAGAATTACCAGTCGACCTCGATAAGTCGAACTCAAAGACCGATAAAAAAAAAAACCTCCTACATAATCACAAGACAACAACTTTGTAGGAGTGTCGGTCACCACCCTTGCAGGACCGCAAATACCCTTGTGGAGAAAGTGAATCGCCCCTACTGGTTGCTCGGCCAAGTCGCCTCCACACTAAGGCAGTGCTTGAAGGCATCGCCGAGGCAGTCGAAGAGGAAATAAAAGAAGTGGATGGCAAACGTGATGAACTGATCAACGCCACACCATGAGGACCTGCTGTCTGTCTAGATAACCCTGGACATTTGCTGACATCACCTTTACAGCCTGCTGACTGTCGATCACCTTTACAGCCTGCTGACTGTTGATCACCTTTACAGCCTGCTGACTGTTGATCACCTTAACAGCCTGCTGACTGTTGATCACCTTTACAGCCTGCTGACTGTTGATCACCTTTACAGCCTGCTGACTGTTGATCACCTTAACAGCCTGCTGACTGTTGATCAAATTTCCTTTGGTGAGGAAATGAAGATGTTTTCACTGTGTAGGTCCACGTACATATGCCAGCAAAGCTTTCCGAATACAGAGGCTCACTGACTGACACAAACTTGAGACCATTGTGCTTGAGACATCTACCAGCACCTCAATCCAGACTTTAAATGGATTGTGAAAAATTGTGACAGGGTGCATTTGTCCCATTAAACTAATTAAAGAATAATAGATACACTAAAATTGATATGAACTGTCTTTATTGTTTATTGTTATATAGAAAAGAAAATGCCATATTTATAAACTGAGTAGATTTTAAAAAAGGTGCGGCCCTCGCTGACTTCCGCCGACACAATGTGGTCCCCGACCAAAACAATTGCCCACCCGTGAGGTACACCATGCTACCAGTAATTACTTACTCAGGTCTTCTGCTCTATGAACAGTAAACTGTGTATACACTACTGTAATCCACTAAATAATCAAACTAAGTAATTAGATATTAATTCATACTCTTACAAATAATAAACTTCGTAATATAATTAATATAGATGTTACGATAAACGATTACCATTACTACAGCGTTACCTTGATGTTTAACACCTGGGAATGTTAGCGCATGATTCTACAGTAGTAACCAGACGGATAAGCTTGTTCTAATCCTAGAGGATAACCACGGAGATAATATATCTCTAACCTGTCTGTGCCTGTCTGCTCTGTGTTACGTATATCCTCAACTAAACAACAACAAAAAATACGCAGGAATACGAGCTATGTCGTCGGTCGTGTTGTGCTCTGTACTCTTGCTGCGCCCATTCCGTGGTTTGTCTATTATCGCCTACTTGAATGCCCAGCCTATGTGTACCGGCCGCTTGTCTGCCTGTTGCACTGATTCAAAAACCTCATCAAGTAGCCTGACTTATCAAAGGAAAAGCGCCACAAAACGGGCCTCACCTTTCAGCACTTACCCTGTTCTGTGGCCAGGAGTGTTGGCCCCACAACCTGTCCAAAGTCGCTAATTACTTCATTTGTACGTACTCCGAGCATCAAATAAGGTTCCCTTGACGACGTTCTCTCCCAGCGCCCAAGACCATTCCGCCCTTGAATCATGTACCACCGAGCTGTAACTTTTAGGCCACTCGGGTACCGTCGTCTCCCCAACTCTGGCCCGCCTGGACTGCCACACACAGCCAGTGTGGGTCCGACGTCCTACCCGGCCCCTCCTCTTAAAAGGGAAAATGCAAAAACTCGACTTTGTGCTGCCATACAACACCTCGCACCTCCGCCAAATTAGAACACCAATCAACGCGACCCCGGCAAGAAAGCCAAATTGTGTTTTCTTGTTTCTGCTCCAGGAAGCTGCAGTTTGCCTCACAGAGGATAACAGTTCAGAAAACGATTGACACATGACAAGGAGGAAAAAACCCAAAGGAAAATATGGCGACATATAAAACAGACAATTCTTGCAGGATGAAGATGAACAGAGAGGTAATGTAGAGGAAACATAACAGAAAAGCTAAATTAAAGGAGAACAACTGCAGGAAAGGGAAGAAAGAATAGACACCAAAAAAAAAAAAAAAGAAAACAACAGCCAAAAAAACGCCCATGAAACGGATGAAGACAACCACCACTTCCATCCCCAAAAAAAGTCGTTGTCTTGCGCATCTTTAATTTAAGCTTAGCGACCATCTCATCAATTCCCCCGGCCAACAGATTTTTAAAATATCTGCTAGAACCAGCGAAAAATGCCGACCTGCAACCATGCTTCCGATCCACTGGCATTCACTGCCTCCTGTGAGCTTCGCAGTAGGGAGAGTCAAACTCACAGTCACTTCAAAACTCACCATCAACGCCTTGCACGCTGCACACTACACATTTGTTGTGTTTTATACATCATCAGTGGTTGACCACAAACATTACTTCTATTTTCATGGTTGAGACTTTAGTTGTACGTGTACATAAATTTCACAAAACCAACAAACACAAATCCTTTTATACGTGTCACCACCATGACAGACAACTGAGTTGAACAGAGGACCACACAGACGTGTGGCAAGAAGCAAGAGTCTCCCAGCAAACTGCACTGACCCCGAGAACCGCAATTCCAGATGATTTCCAAGTCTACATTAGCAGCCTAACAACCATGGTGAAATGTGATTACATTGTGGCTCTATTAGGTGACATCTACATGTGGGTGTACTGTATAACATTGTTGTCAGTGCTGCGTGTGCTTCAGTGGACATGTGTGAGTGTTACCTCTAGGACATGTTGGCAGTTGGGTGATGTTAGCAACATTACAGTGGTGTGACTGTTAGAGGAACAGGTAACATGTGTTGGACCTTCAGTGGACAGCTTGTACAGAGTTCCGTCAGGGACATTTGGCAGTGTGGGTTACTTTAGTAACATTACAGTGGTGGAACTGTTAGAAAAGGTTGTACAGTGGGTGTGACCTCTAGTAGGACAGTGTTTAAGTAGAAACAGGTAAAGTCGAGTAGAATTGTTGTGCTGGGAGATAATCACAGCTCTAATGACTTGATGCTACTTTCTATGCTTAAGAGGAACATTATATTAAATTGTCATTACATGCGTTTAAAAGTCAAAAACATTCAAAAGTTCAGTATGTAGAAAATATGATCATTACACTAAACATTTGGTATAAAAGCTAAGTGATTTTGCAGCCTATTATCCGAAAAGCATTTATCTAAGCATTATATAATAGAGCTTCACTAAATATATATATAATAACAATAGATGTTAAACGTTGATCCATGGCTTTAATCACTTTGCACTTACATTCAATGCACATTCAATTCAATAAAGATAACTGCTCAGTAATTGTATTTTTTTTATTTTCGCCCTATGGTATTTCACCGAAAAGTCCAACGCAAACCCAAGCAAAACCAAGAACAGGGAGTCTGTCACAAAAGAAATAGTACCTCATCATTATCCACTAATTAACGATGGTGAAAACTATAATATCTTTTATGGATTGTAACAAGCAGTGCCAACCAAACTTTATATCTCGAGTTAGTAAAAGAGTCGTCAAGAGTTAAATGCTTCCAGTCAAAGTCTTAAATGTAAACAAAAGGTAACACCTCTTGCTATTGAAGCAACAATTAGTTCTCTCTATATGATCACAGCTTCTGCTTAGCTCCTGAGATGTGTTACAGTTGACATGAATATGTGGTATCTTAACCATGCAACGTTAATTCAAGGGATTAATGCGAACTGTTGAAGCTATAAAGCATTACAATGAATTGGTAACATATGTAACAGTTTCCAATTTAAAAACACATTCGATTAATCTGCTACTCGTGACAGCGACATTTGTATCCTTATTATGAATATTCATGCTCAGCTGATAGCTTCCTGTTTGTTAGTGTTTCAACTGTCTTTTTGGCATGACTCTGTGCTTGACTTATCTCTTTTTTTT